>NW_006766904.1:308198-310965 GCF_000275845.1 Dichomitus squalens LYAD-421 SS1 | reverse complement strand
CCATGCTGCATAGCAACTCGAAGGTGCGTAATGTACTACATCCGAAGGTAAGTCGTCGTCTGTGGCCTTGCCCAGCCGCACTTTGCATTTCGCGCCTCCAAGAAGTAAGTTGCGGTACTATAAGCTCATCAAGAGAGGATCCGGCCCACGTTGTAGTGCTATGTGTAGTTGGATGAGGTCGGATTAGCGTACCATGTTGGAACTTAGTATACAAGTTTTTAGATTACTATGCAGTGTAATCATGCTAGTCGTTGTCGTACCCTTCAATATATTGAATCTATCGTACAAGCAACTGGAATCTGAAAAGACAAAACGACAGCCTGAATGGCGAGCAAATAATGAATGACCGCCGCTACGGACCCTGCCTACTAAGGCAGCTAATGGCTGCTGGTTAGCAGGGGACTTATCTTTTTAGACTAATGGACTAATCTCGCTGGTGAGGGATAATTTAGCTCGCTTAACGCCAATTCGCAGGGGGAGTTTTTCCTGATGATCCCGGCGTCAAGATGGCGAGCTCGCGGAACGAGCGCCACAGGTCCCGCCCCCCCGACGGATACCCGCGCCCTTATCTACCCCTATTTAGCTACGTATATAAGCCTTATTGTATCTACTGTGTACGGCACGCGTTTGCACCGGCCAAACGCGAATCCCATTTGTGCCCGCTTGCCCTCGAACTTCTTCAGAACCTTCAAGAGAACCTCGGTGGCCCCGATCCTCGGGATCGGGGCTTCCGCCAAGGTGAGGTCCTGGATGCCATCTGTTTTGGGGAGGCGGTATTCGCGCGTCTTCTGTGGAATGGACATGGTGCTCAGGTTCATTTGAATCGCGGTGAGAAGGGGAGGGAAGAGCACTGTTCAACAGAGCTTGCTCTGTGGGTCCTTATATGGCGTCATGGCATGCTCTTGTGTGATCCTGGGCCGTGATCAGTTCTGCAAAGACAGACTGAACATGGACATGCTATGTCGCATGTCCGCGACTAGTGTTCGCAATGAACAGTTTGTGAGACCGCAGTGAGACCTTCAGTACAGTGGATATACCGGTGTCCGGTCTAACGGCCATTCACCGTAAACTGAAGCAATGATTTGTAAGCAGTTGTGCAGAGAGAATAGCACAAACCTGAGTCTTCCGAGAACCGGCGATTATGCTTTGTTCTCGTGCCCAATCTGGGTCCTCCACTGATTAGAAATGCCATAAATGGAGGCCCCACCGTCAGCGTCCGTGACGTGCTGAACTTCTCTATTACTGAGCCTCTCTATGCAATGGCACGTCCACTGCAGAACCGCTAAGGCCGGGGTGGGCTACAGGGTGCAGATGTGGATTTTCCCTGACATGACCGGTAGACCGGGGGTGGATGTAACGGTAGTCACGGCCATGTAACATTGTGACACAAGCGCTTCGGGAGGTTATCTACGTGTTTTGGACAATGATTATTGTCTAGGGTCTATGACAGCGTAAATCGTGCCACCCCCTCGCCGCTTTACATCTGCTTTGTCTCTAGTAATATATAGGTTAAGGGTTGGCAGCCCAGGATCCTCGTCCCCTCGCCCTTCGGGGGCTCGCGCTCCTCGAGCTTTCGTTTTTGCACCCGCCCTTCCGCTGCCCCATTTTTGGTTTCGCTTAGGGCCTGTTCGGCAAAGAGTTGGAATTAGAGTTACTGGCATTTCATGCCCAAATATAGTAATCATATCTCGGTTTTCAATCTCGAGAGAACTCGAGTTACTCAGGCGAGTGCATGCGTTCGGATGCCTCCCAGTAACTCCGGGCGGTTGTTATCAGAGCTCACGCGCACGTCGTAACTTGTCTCGAGGCTCTACCCTTTTGACAGCCTGCTTGATTCTCTCTTTCTAGAGTATTGGGATGGCTACCATGATCGACGTGGAATGTGATCAGACATCTGAGGCCATCCTACTTGAGGCCTGAGGGATTAGAGCAGCTACTACCGAGGCCTGCCTAGTCAAAACAATGACAGTTACTGCTATTATAGCCTGTCTTCGGCGCTCTATATGAGCCCGATATTAGGTTGGTGAATTTTGACAGCTGCTCTTGTGCAGACCATGGTGAAGCAGGGATGAAGCAGAGCCCATCTGATAAGCCATAGCTATTGGTATACATACTACTAGATACATGTACGAGTTCAGGGCGCTTGTCTCCTCCGGATTTCACGGATACTCTGCCCCTGTAACTCTAACTCGCGCAGAAATCCTCGGAAGTGTCGCCACGTGACAAAATGCCGGTGACTCGTAACTCCAACTCTTTGCCGAACAGGCCCTTAGCTACGTCTCATGTATCAGGTACATTCGCCTTCCGCCGGCTTGACTCGGCCAAAATATCGAGACTGTTGAGTCCGGCGAGTCTGCCGGAGTCTGGCGGACTCCGGGGATCACATGACGTTCTCGGGAAGCACCCTTGGCGCCCAGACACCTAGACCTCATCTCGGTAATCTATGACTACCTCATCGACTCGCCCCCGCCTATTGCCTGCCCATACGTATTATATCATATTGCATAGCGTAGAAGTCGATTCTTATGCTATCTTCGATCTACATGCATGGTTACCTGGAGGTCGCTCCCGCAAGTCTGGGGTATTGAGGTTTTCGACGCTGTTTATTCATTGACACCACCTTGCATGGGGACGGATTATAGTCGGAAGGCAATTTTTGTAGAGGCCCTCTTCGGAGAGCTAGTGCTAGCACCCATCAGAGGGAAGATCACCTGACACCCTGCCGCAAGGATTGGCTACTTCACACAACATCATGTCATTGAGCTCC
>NW_006766904.1:303922-307895 GCF_000275845.1 Dichomitus squalens LYAD-421 SS1 | reverse complement strand
GATTGCACTAAACATATATAATGTACAATAACCTACTACCAATTGAGGATGACGGAAGCCGTTTCTTCGAGCTGACTTACATCCGCCAGTGGCAGGGTTCATGCCATGAGGAGCGCACAAGTCTCATATTTTCCGTAAACGATATGACGTGACTATAAGTACTGGAAAGCCGGGGTGCAGCTTCTGTGTATACAAGTATTACAACGTCTTCGCATTCTGGGGCGTATTCTCCTATATTATTGAGATTTCTCTCGCTCAGTTCTATGCTCTCGACTTGCATCCGGAGGATAGCTTCAGTCGAGACCTAGTACACGCACCGTGAAGCCGACCTTTGCGCTGGCACAAGAAATTCGCAATAGGCGCCAAGGGGATCTAGCGGCAATCAGCAGTGCCTTGCTTGGCCAGATCATGTGATCCCCGGAGTCCGGCGGAGTCCGCCAGACTCGCTGGACTCAACGGTCTCGATGTTCTCGACTCGGCCCACGTCGGTCGCGCGAGAGAGCGGTGGCGACACGGACTCGGTGGTCCCGCGCAGCTTCCGTAGCGCGCGCCCAATACCATCGTTTTCCGTCCTGCCCGAGTATAGCGTGCAGTGTACATACGTCTACCCGGGTGGCACATGAGGTCCGCTGCGGTCCTTGCTACCATTGTGGCGCAGCTGCCATTACCGCCGACCAGGGCCTAAGCAAACATCTACACTAAAGTAAATAGACCCTACATGGAATTTTCGGAGCTGTGTTGCGTACTCTCATTCGACAAATCTAGCATGTTAAAGGCTCTAACCATTCACTTTTTGTTTACCCCATATTGGAATATACGGAAAGGGGAAGTACAGGTGAGGGCGACGGTGCAAATAGCCTAGCCCACCCTGTTGCGTAGGCCACGAGACATCAGGGCCTCTCATTCGAAAAAAACCAGCACGGTATGTACGCGAGGTACCTATGGACGGGTCTTCGGGTGCATGGATGATGAAAGATAGATAATTATCACGTCTTGTACAACCACCATGCCTCCGATCTCACGTCATCGTGGGGTGACCACGGCCTAGTATTCCCGTGTGTCAACCCGAGAATGGGCCCAGATGTCAGCTCGAGTCTTCTACATTCATGTTGGAACGCTGCCTCGTTGCGAACATGATCCACTCTCGTCGTGAACAGTTTCTGCAGAGCGGGTTCGGACATGCTTCAATATCACCCCGAACCGGAAGGCAGAGCTTGCGGACTGACTAACCTCTACTAGCTCCACGATGACGACGCAGCATTCATCAAGGAGGTAGCTGCCGACAAACGTGCGTTTCAACTGCGTACAAGTACATACATGCGGTACCGTCGAACTCCTTAGTCTTTAGACACCTTGATGACAACCTTCCCGACGTGCTGCTGACTGTCCTGGTACTCATAAGCGTCCCGGGCATGCTCGAAGTTGAAAACCTTGTCCACAACAGGCTTCAGCTTGACCGCCTCGATCAGCCGATTCATCTCTTCGAACCTGTATGTCAATCAGTCATCGTCAGCCCACGCTCACCAGCGTTCGCCAGGTATATACGCACTGTTGACGAGAGCCGATGAGGACGCCGCGCATGTTGATAGCCTTGCCGAGTACGAGCAAGGGCAACTGACTGGTGTCCGCTTGCTGCACGAGTCCAAGCACATCAGTCTTCCGAAGACTCTTGAAGCACAAGCAGATCTTCACGTACCCCTGCCACGAAGCCGATGACGGCCACATTGCCGGCGTACCTCACCGCCTCCACGGACTTGAGGATCGTACCCGGGCCACCGACCTCGAGGACGTGGTCGACGCCGCGGCCGTTCGTGATCTTGAGGACCTCCTCCTCCCAGTTCGGCGTCTTCTTGTAGTTGATCACGTACTTGGCGCCGAGCTTCTTCGCCGTCTCGAGCTTCTTGTCCGAGGACGACGTGGCGATGACGGTAGCACCCGAGGCGACGGCGATTTGCAGACCGAAGATCGAGACGCCTCCGGTACCTTGGACCAGGACGAAGTCGCCGCCCTTCAAGACGGGATTGCCACCGAGGAGGGCATTGTAGGCGGTGAGGGCGGCACATGGAAGGGTTGACGCCTCCTCGTAGCTCAGATGTTCAGGGATGCGCACGAGAGACTAACGAAGCGAAGAACGCAGTGCAACGCTTCAGCGATCCCCATCGCGAAGCGAGCGAGATGCGAGAGCTCTGGACGTACGTGTGCAGGAACGATCTTGTACTCGGTCAACACTCCGTCGATCGGCGCGCCCAAGCCGGTCGCCTTGATCTCCGCCGTCGGGTCCCCGAAGACGTGGTCGACCGCGAAGTTGGGCGACACGCGCTCGCCGACCTTCCATCCCTTGACGTCCTCCCCGATGGCGACGATCTCGCCGGCCATGTCGGAGCCTGGGACGGGGTTCTCCTTCTGGCCGAGCGGGTACGTGCCCTTGGCCACGATTAGGTCGCGATACTACATAGAGGTTCAGAAGCGCTCCAACATATGCATGTTGTACGCGGAAGACGAACCTGGAGGGAGACGGCATGGACCTTCAGAAGCACCTCGGTCGACTTCAGCTTCGGTAACGGCGCCTCCGTCAAGGTAAGGTTATGGAAGCCGTCGACCTTGGGCAGGCGGTACTCGCGTGTCTTTTGTGGGATCGACATCGTTCAGAACGCTGTAGTACTGGAGTGGGGAGGGAAGGCGAGTGTCTGAGTGGGTGTGATATGTTCAAAGGAGCTTGCGTGAAGTTGTCCTATATAGTGGGGCGTCCCCACGGCCGCCGCCGCTAGCTGTGGTCAGCCGCTGCGTGCCATGCTTTGTCAGAGAGAGAGAGCATTCGAGAGGATTTGCTTGGTGAGAACGGAAGAAATTCTCGCGGAGGGGCGGGAGCGGGGAGGGTGCGCGAGAATCAGTTGTAGCGCTCGGAAGTGCTATCGATGACGCCATACGGTCCCTGCGATACATTCTGCCGGGCGCGAGGACATGGCAATCCACGCCAGAATCCACCTTGTCAGTATGGAACGCACATGTTTCTCTTCCATTGCTGAGTGGCTTCATGACAAAGACTCGAGCGGCGCGAAAGACTCCTGATCAGGTTCATTTCAAAATTGTGCCCAACCCTCGACCAAGCAGTCGGAGTCCAGTGGACCAGCGATGTGCCGGTAGACATCCGGTCGACGTCGACTATCGTCGACTTGTCAACAGATGACGATGTCATCTTGTGCACAAAAGTCGACGTTAACTTTCCCGCAGAACCATCACCTGACTCCGACGCCCATGGACGTGATATGATTGGAGGATGCCCTATCGCGCACGCATCCAATTGACAAATTGGGACGTCTCTCTCATATTGCAGCAAGTCTCGCACTCGTTTCATCGATATGTCTTAGCTTGCTTGCTCCTTCATGTACCTGTGTAGATATTGTAGCCAATGTTCATCTTTTGCCTCTCTCCATAATGGCTGCATATACTGAGGCTCGTCAGACCACTAACTCAGCATTCCTCAGCCGGCGAGGCTGGTACCAGACGCACTTCTATGACCACCCAGGCTACATCGAGAACGACGCGAAGGCTCTCTACGGTGATAAGGTTAAGATTTGGTGCAAACCTTGCTTCCAGCGCCGTGTTGCAAATGAACAGCGTGAGGATTCTTTTCAGTGCACTCGGATTAATCGTGACAGACCTCCGAACGCGGCTTGGTCTGCCCACCCTCATGAGCCTTGCAGAGCTTCGTTTGCATCTGCGCGACGAGAATATCCGCAACAATGTCAAGGTATGCCTCAAGCATCACTTCGGGGATCGCACAACGGTACCACTAGTGCAAAACTCGGCTGAAAGCGAGGCTACTCATCTCCAATCTCTCGAAGGTAGGTAGCAAGATTAGTAATAGAGTCTGTATATATCTCACGGTGATCACAGGCTCAACATCATGTACAGGTTCCCTGCGAGGTACTGCGTCACATGGAGCCTTCGGTGACCTTGTAAGGCAGCATCA
>NW_006766904.1:270116-303427 GCF_000275845.1 Dichomitus squalens LYAD-421 SS1 | reverse complement strand
GATCTTTCCTTCTGTTATCAAAATCAAGCTCGAATTGCTCTTCGGCTTCTCATGTCATTACTGGCAGAAACGGAGGGAAGATTCCGACATGACGGCATCATTAGATGAAGAGCTCGAGGTATGGAATATATTGGACATGGATGCCGATGGAGAGCCCGCTACAGAGACTTCGGAGACAATAGATGGCGCATGGGGGAACCAGCCAGATGCATTCACTAGTGCAGTACTTGGAATATGATACATAGTTGCTGCACTGACAAAGGGGAGCGGCGAGAGTAGATGAGAGGGTAGGTGGAAGAAAGTGGGTTGGTGATACAGTTGTAGGGATCGGAGCGCTGATTTGAGATTATTAACAGATAGCAGAGATGCTTGGGAAACTGTTGTGCAATGTTTGATGTCAAACGGATGAGTGGGGAGAGTTCGACAACTCAAAGCGCGGGGAGGACGAGCAGACGGGTGAATTAGGCGCTGAGACGAACGGGTGAAAACGTCGAAGTTGCTGGGTCGCCGACAGGCGCGTGAGCGTGCGAAAGTGTACCGTTCACCTTGTCGACATGTCGACGGGTTTACTATACCTGTAAACCTGGTCAACGGTTGCGTCGACCCGCACATCCCTGCTTCTGGAGGAAAATTATCCTGCCCCTAGTAGAAGATCGACCAACTCCAATGCTTCCAGATTGCCTTACACGTGTGCTGCTAGATATGGACATATAGCGGGAGTCTATGAACCACCCCATGACAATGACACAGTACTGTCAACGACGGCCTTCCGCTAGACCTCAATCCTGTTTGACGCCTCTCGACGCAGCAGTCGAAAGCCGATGATTGAAACGGATCTTGCGGTCTTGACGCGAAAATCTAGCGAAGGTTTGTCAAGTGCGTTACAGGTGACTCACAACATAAGAGCATTTGCAAAGTCATGGGCAGCAAGCGACGACGCTGGACGCCAACCGATCGTCCATGTACGTCTTTATGCCACGGGTCCCTCCTCAGCCCGCCCATAATTAGCACAGCATAATCCTGCGAATAAAGCTGTGAAACATGATGCTATGAGGATATCTACGTGTACGGTCTATGCAAATGTAGTATGGAATGCGTGTGCCGAATTATTAGTCTGATATTTGAGAAGAAGTCCCTGCGGCCCAGGAACGAGACGAGTTGTGGCGTGATAGGTCTAGTGGGAATGGGAGGTGGAAATCGTCGCCTTTGCCGTAAGGGCAGGGCGTTTGCGAAGCGTGAAGCGACATGAAATGCGTCAATCGTAATCGGAAGCAGAGAGAGAGACATGGTCGCCGTGTGGCCCCCGGGGTGCGTCCTGCGTGTTCAGTACACCGTGAATATTTTCGGTTCGCGCTTGAATCGCGCTGAGGGAAAGGGCGTCAGAACCGCCGAGAACACGTTCGCGAAGGATGGGGCATACCATATAGCAGCACAGTGGCCCCGATGATTTGGAGACTGCCCGAGTAGAGCGAGACCGCGAGCCAATTGCCCCCCGTCGCTGACAGGATCGCGCCTCCGATGGGGGCACCGGCGCTGTTGCCTACGCCGACCGTCAGTCGAAGGCGTCTGCATCAGTGCACGTAGGATTGCACATACCTGGGAGATTGAACATCAACAACAGCCCCGACAACCCAGCCAGCCTGCTCGAGCCGTACAGCTGCGAAGCGACTGCCGGACTGAGCGAGAGGAAGCAGCCACACACGAAGCCATACATGATGCCAAAGACCATCTGTAGTGATGACCGTTTGAGGGAGGAAGAATCATGTCATATGTCAGAGGCGTCGTATACCCCAGGAGAGAAAGACGAAGCGCATACGATGCCAGCATAAGTAGAGACGAAGGACCAAACGAGCATCTGGATGAGGCCAGAAAGCATGATGGCGCTCCAGAGCGCGTTGACCGGGCCGATGCGGTCGCCGAGCAAGCCTACGAGAGTGCGGCCGGTCGCAGCAGAGAAGTTGAGCATAGCTACTGGTAGGATGGAGAGCTTGCGAGTGGATGCGTCAACACGTCGCTCGTGCAGACCATGGAGGAGAGACTCACCAGAGGCGACAAATTGGGCAGCTTCTCCTGCGCGAAGGTAGGCAGGAAGAACACCGGGGACAGATAGCCGAAGACGGTGAAGAAGAAACAGCCGCCGAGACTCCAAAAGACGGGGTCTGTGAAGAAAGACTTGTCGAACCAGACGATCGGTTTCCTCTGCGAGGGCTTACGCCGCTCAGATATCATGAAGTATGCGGCAACGAAGAGAGCTCCGTCCATAGCGGTGTAAATTGCGAAAGACTTCTTCAGGCCCAAGGAATTGAGCATCACGCCGAATATCAAGGAGGACACTGCACCACCTACATCATTGCGGCTCAGCTAATGTAAGAATGGAAAGGAACAACCGGTCTCACCGATGGAGCTGCCAGCGACGACAATGCCTGTTGCGAGTGCGCGATGCCGCAAGAACCACTGGGCCGGAAGAGCCACCTAACGGCAAGTCAGATGCGCGAAGTCAGCCACGATGATGGTTTAGACCTACGATCAGCGGGAACACCAATGCGTTCGCGATACCCTGGACTGGACCCTAAGCATGAACGTGTCAACGGCAGGGTGACGTCGCAATCGCGTGACCAACTCACCATGATCACAAAGAAGTGCCACAGCTTCGTTGCAAAAATGCATGCGAGCATGCTTATGGTCCAAATAATGGCACCAGCAGCCAAGAACGGCTGTATGACATCCTACGCGTCAAGGCAGGGACAGGGGCCGTGGAGTGTACGCTTACCTTGTACCCGCTGTAAAGAAGCTATTGTCAGAGTCGCATCGACAAGCTAGGGGCGCGACAGACTCACTAGCGGTCTGCCAATTTTCCAGGGATCACACTGAGCAGCGTCATAAACTAGGGCGACGGTTAATGTGACATCCGAAAAAGGAATGTGAAGGAAATCACTCACCATACCAGACACGCTGCCAAGGGTGCTCAACACAGAGTCCGAAGCGTCCGGGAAGACATGATTCTTCAAGTACTCCTCCGTGACGCCCCAAACCTGGTGAGTGGTGAGTACGACAGATGCAAGAGAGAAGCAAGGATCGGGCAGTTTTGTCCGCTGCTCACAAGCCTTCCACCGCGAACGACGCATCACGGGCGGCGTTGGGGAGGTTGCGGTATCCACAGAAATGACGAATGTTCATGGAGTGCATAGAGGTGAAAAAAAGGAGCCATGGGAGGTTCAACGATCTCTGCTGTTCAGATCACTCAACACGAAAACATACCCCCATCCGACCGTGGCTGCAGAGAAGATGACACAGCCGAGCACGACGACCCACCCGCGACCACCGTCCGGCGGGACATCGAGCATCTCCGTCTCGACCACGACAGCATCGCCCTTCTCATAAATGGAGGGCGCGACGGACGTCGCAGCGGAGAGCGGGCCTGCATACTTGGAAGCCTTGTCCGCATGGGACAGCTCTGTCCCGACGTGCGTTCTCTCCGACCTGGGTGTGTCCATCACGACGATGAGAACCGAAGGGAAAGCAGCAGACGCAGCAAAGCAGGGGATGGTTCGAACAAACTCTCACAAGGGACGCAACCAAAGTGTCACCTCTTATAAAAGCCCCCGCAAGTCGTCAGGAATCCCCAACCCGCGGAAGTCCTTGTCCCTCCGCGCTGGAAGGGGAGATCAGCACGCGCGCAGGAGGATGACTCATGACTGGCTGTGGCAAGTCGTGTAGGGGCCTGGAACTTGATAGGCCAATACGTTGGGGGCGTGTCCGTGAGATGCCGCAGGAACGGAGACCGGGCTATGTTATTTTGACGTCAATGGGCCTCGGGGAAGGGTGTGGGCCAAAGGTGATTGGAACATACCTTTCGCTTGGCGACGCGGCCAGTCAGCTGCACCGATCTCTCCTTCGGCCCGCGCGCAAGGAGGAAATTTGACCGCGTCTGCTCGAGTGCGATCCTTGCTTCTCGAGTTCCTCGTAGCTGGTGCCGCCGGCGTGGCATCGTTCCGCGCCCTGTGGACACAATCTGTGAGCCTTGCAAGACGCCCTCCTTTCACGTCGCCTGCACGACGCTTGCTACGGCGGGCATGCAACCATTCTCAAAAGTGGAGACCGCGGAGAAATCTGGTCTACCCGAGGAACTCTCGGAGTTGTATCGGACTTCCCTTCTCCAGGACCGCCGGTCCGGGCGGCGCATGCTTTCTATAGACGAACTTTTAGCGCTGTGCGCCACTTGTAACCCTGTTGCCACCTGCCACAAGGGGTTCAGGAAGCAAGAAAGCAGGGAGCTACTTACAGCAGGCCAAGCAATACAAGCACAAACGCACACGTGAAGTGATTGTCAGCGCGGCTGAAATAGGGGGTAACTGAGATAACGACGGACGCGGTGTAGAAAACCGCTCTTCAGTATGTCGGAAGTCAGGGCCTACAACTCACTGGACTTGAGAGCTCAGTCAACCATTATTGTTCTCACATAGCGACAGACCATGACTACAAAGGCCATGCCAGAAAACACACCGTGCAGGCATATGGCTGAAAATGCTCCCCCTGGCCGACACTTCAGGGGACTGAAGGAGTGGATCTACGATATTAAGTTCCGGGGCACTGCACGCGTATTTGTCAAAGGGTCAGGCGTCGCGTTCGGACAGGCTCTGAAGGGGCCGCCAGTAAGCATGAGCAATATTGAATACAAAGTAGTTGTATAGTAAGTAGTCGCAAACTAACTGAAGCAGACGAGACGCACATGCATATTGACGACGTGTTCGACTCGACTAACGTCCATCCATGTCCGAATCAAGCGTACTATCGACCAGCGGTCCGAGTCTACTGGTCACAATTCTCTGTGGTTTGTTAGCCTCTAAGTCACCCACCACTCGTCCGAGACCATGTCAGGAGCTGGAAGATCAATTGACATTACTCATCCACTTGGTCATTCAAGGATCAGTCAATGGTTCGAACGCGATTATGAAGCGCCAAGTAGACATCTGTGCCGTAGTCGAGGCCATAGAAAATATCAGAGTGGATCCCAGATCAGTACTGGGCAGTCGGGCTAGTGTATCAGAACATCAGAACCGCTCTTGGACATCCGCAAGTGACAAACACTAATACGGAGGCCTAGACGGTTTGTATACACCCAAATGAAGCGACACCGCGATCCAGTTGCCCCCCGTCGCGGATAGGATCGCGCCTCCGATAGGGGCACCGGCAGCGTTGCCTATCCGAAGAGTCCATGAGACCATGCGTGATGCTACTAGCATGGATGCACGCTTAACTTACCGGGTAAGTTAAGCGTCAACAATAGCCCCGACGATCCAGCCAGCCGGTTCGAACCACACACGTTCGCTGCGACTGCCGGGCTGAGCGACAAGAAGCACCCGCGTACGAAGCAGTACATGATGCTGAATACCATCTGTAGTCAAATGCCATTCAAATGGCAAAAACAAGGAGGAAAACGCATGTGAGAGGGGAAGCTATTCTAACAAAGGAAAGCTGCTCACCATTATGGCAAATGGACATATCGCCGAGTGCAGGCCTACTTTGTCTCCCCTGTAGACAACACATACCGATGAGCAAAACGAGCGTTTGCTGTCGGAATGAGAGACAGACCAGCGGTCTGCCAGTGACAGCACTAAATAGCGTCGCGAAGGGTGCTCAACACAGAGGGGGTAGTGTCTGGAAGACATACCTCTTCAAACACTTGTCCGTGACGCCCCGAACCTGGTGGATTGTGGTCACAACGAATGAGAAGAAAATGCGTATTGGGCATGCCTGTCCGTTGCTTACAAGTCTTCCACCGCGGACAACGCATCAACAGCATTGTTGGTGGGTGGATCCGTGGGAACGAAGGGAGATTGAGGAGCGTCCATGTGTCGCGATTGCAGCAGAGAATATAACACAACCGAGCACGACAACCTACCCACGTCCGCCGTCTGGCGGGACGTCTGGCAATTCCGCCTCAACCACGGAAACGCCACCCTTCTCATCAACGGAGGGAACAACGGACCCCGCAGCGGAGAGTAGTCCTGCGTGCTTGGGCCCTTGTGGAAGTTCGGCCTCGAGGTGTGTCTCCTGGGGTGTAGGTTTATCCATCGCGGTGACAAGCAACGAAAGGCGAGCAGCGGATGCAGCAAGAAAGGAGGAGCTGAGTCGAGATGGTTAACGCGGTGCAGACAGCTGAACCGTCCCCATCTTGAGCAGCCTCAAGCCGAGGGGGTAAGGGGGCTCGAGAACAACACCGATGACAGGTTCTATGCAACGTTCGCTACATGGTATCTGTCAGTCCAACCGAGGTTGCCATATGCCTGGCTGGACGAAGTGGACCATGATGCAAATAAGAGACATCAAATGTCTGTCGGAGTTCGAAGACCAACAGGATCAAGACCTGAGAGAATGTAGTCAGCGCTCGCTATTTGAGAACAGTGGTGAGATGCTTAATGAGATTTCACGGCCGAGACTGCCTCGTACATACAAATGGACCATGACGGACGAAAGCTGAACTTGTACCACTGACAGGCCTAACATCGCACTTATGTCTTATCACGTGCGTGGATAGTAGAATTCGACCATGCCCCGCATGTCGCTCCAATGCTTAATAGTCAACTGGACGTCCCCTCATGTTGAGGTTCATTCGTTGTGAACTGCGGTCCATGAGCCGAGCGACGATCCAGCGGGTAGCGACCGATCGAGGAACATGTATTTTAGACTCACCAGCAAGCATGGCCGAGGGAAGCAATTCGGCTTGCCATTCGGTAGCTTCAAGAATAGTACCGGAGCCCGGGCACTGTACGAGCTGCTGAAGTCAGTTGAGACACATCCCTGCCGCACGGCTTCGTGGCGCCGGCGAATACGAAAACATAAGATATCAGTAAATGTATACTAGGTCACAGATGAGCTACATCTAGGCAAGAACCACGGATCTATCGCTCTTCTCAACCCTCTGTCCGCACACAAACCGAGTGTACTCACGATCAATGATCCGAGCCCCGCGACGGCACCCTCTCCCGATTCTGCCCCTCGCTATCCCTCGGGTTCCGCATCATCGGACTGTTCAGCCCTCGCTCGACTCTGCTTTCGTTCATCACCCCAGGTGTCGGCGGGAACGGATGGGCGCTTGCTTGCCCACTAGCTCCCGCTTCCGCCTGCACCATCCGCGTCAGGTCGACCTCCGGCCCGTCGTCAAGTTCATCGTCGGATGCGCCAGGGGTCCCATACCTGCTCGCAGATGCGCTCGCTGGCGTAGGTGATGTCCCGCTCTTGCGCATCCTCCGCGCGTGGAAGGAGCGACTCGCCGTGGCGTTCGAGAAGAGCGGGAGGAGGTACCGCTCGTCGAGCGCTTGGAACCACTTGCCCTCTTCGCTGGTCGCGGGCACTGCTGCACCGTCTCGTGACTTCCGTCTGCCGTTGGGCGGACTACCAGGAGGGGTAGTCGCAGTAGGCGCGAGTGGGAGGACCTCTCCGCCATCCGAGTCGTATTCTTCCGACGAGGCGGCAGAAAAGACGGAGTTACTCAAGAGGTTGTTCTGCGCTTGGTGGTTGTAGATCTGCGGTTCACTGTGGATGGTCCCAGTCCGCTGCGGGCGTACCTGCTGCCCTGCGAAGTAACTCTCTTCCTCAGCGAAGCGGGAGAAGCGCCCCGAGCGCCTGAAGTATTGGCTGCGGAGGTCCTCTTCCTCGTCGCTACTGCCCGCTTCGTCGTCTTCGACACCGGTACGGATCCCGAGGACCTCCAGCATCCGCGCAGTCGTGCCCCCGAACATGACCACGGTAAGCACGACCACGACGAGAACGGTTGTGCGCATGGATTGCGCGTTTTCGCCCTTGAAGCCTGCAGCGAGCGCAACACCGACCGCTCCGCGGAGGCCTGCCCAAAATAGCATCATCTGGTACGAATGCGGAAGTTCCTCCTGGCGTTGTCCGCGGGCATGGCGTTGAAAGAAGTTGATCATCTCCGAGAGTGGAAACACGGCGGCGTATCGCGTGAAGACGACTGCGACGGTGGTGACGATAATGAAAAGCGGCTTGAAGTAGCTCGTCACCTTTGCGGACGACGGCGGACTCGTGAAAAGCGACAGGCCGAGATAGACGAAGATGAAGTTCTCCGATAGCTGCGCGAGGGTCGAGAAGATGTACTTCGTTGCACGCTGTGTGCGCCTTGACATCGTGTGGTACGCATAATGCTTGAGCGTGATGCCACAGAATAGGAGCGAGACGATACCGGACATAGACATGCCGTTCGAAAAGAAGTAGCACGTGTACGCGGAGAGGGCCACGAGACATGTCTCGATTTGAGGATAGAGGGAAAGCGAGGAATGTTTGAGGAGGAGCGACATCGCGAGGCCGAAGACCACACCAAGGGCCATGGACGAGCCAAATGACAGTAAGAAGATGCCCACTCCATGGAAGAGGTGCGCGACCGAGAAGTCCGATCCATGAAATTGGGACAACGTCCTAAGACATGGTAAGTACACCAACCACATGAAGTATGACGACCTGTTCACTCACTCATACATGACGATACTGACTGCATCGTTCAATAGAGACTCTCCGAAGATGACAGTGTATAGCTTGGGATCGACCTTGTACTGATTGAAGATTGCCAGAATAGTGACGGGGTCTGTCGCAGACAGAGTTGAACCGAATACAAGACATTCAATGAGGCTGAGATTGAGAGATTCCAACCCTAGTTGTGACCAGATGAACACTATTACCCTGTACTGGAAGTGATGAGCACTGCCTTCGAAGTAGTCGTCAAATCGGAGACACATACCCTACGCCTATGGCGGAGACGAACGTTCCAAAGAACGCGAAGACAAGGATCGAGCCGAAGTTACGAAAGAAATTCTCCTGCTTCAGCTCGTATCCTGAATTGAGGATGATTGGGGGCAACAGGAGGTTGAAGAACAACGTATGTCTGAACGTCTGGTAGAGATACATTCAGTGAT
This sequence comes from Dichomitus squalens LYAD-421 SS1, assembly GCF_000275845.1. Lineage (NCBI taxonomy): Eukaryota > Fungi > Basidiomycota > Agaricomycetes > Polyporales > Polyporaceae > Dichomitus > Dichomitus squalens. Next base: position 294,500 of record NW_006766904.1, on the reverse strand, counting down.
TGGCATGTCAAAATCGCTGGCCACGACAAGCTAGAGTACGGCTCAGCTTCCTGGCGTACGAACATAGGCAGCATTGGCACTTATGGCAAATGAGTTCGCGGTCCAGCAGTGCCTAAAGCGCACAGTGCCTGTGCGTCCAGCACATGATGCACCCCAAGACAGCTTCATGAACCGCACCGAGAAGCAAGGCAAGGATACAGGAGACACGGACAGGTTTGATCTCCCGTGACAGGAAACCACGGACTGTGGGAGATATGCCAGGGGGGGTACTACTCACTAGCATGTTCCGTATCTCAGTGCCTGGTGCCAGTCGTACTACCAGACCTACGAACATCCCGGAAAGAATGGCTACCAGAGTTTCATGGATGGCACGTATGCGCTTGATCTGGAGGTAGTAGGACGTGCACAGCGAGAGAATCAGGAGCCCGCAGACGAGAAAGAGAGACCAGGACGAGTAGTACTCTTCTTCCTCTGGTATGGCGGTGTCGGACGCCGCGGGTGCTGCGAACGCTGGCGTTGGCGTGTAGTGCAAAGCCATCGGAGCGACCCAGCGAATAATGCGGAATGTGGTTGGAGCAAAGAGCCCCGGAAGTCGAGGAGAACCAGAGGTAATGGGTAGGAAAAGACCTGCGATGACGCCGGCGTCAGCTGCGGTGGCGGAAGTGTGGGCAGCGGCTTCGCCTCTACTTAACGACGAGGACGATATATATCGTTATCTCCGTCTTCACTTGCGCTTCTCGCTGCAGTCTCTGTGGCAAGCTGTGAATGACATGCTGTCCTTGTAGTGTCCCTTCAGCCCAAGCTGCAATGTGGCTATGCATCCGTACATGCTCTTGGTACAGATCACTTTGTCTCTCGGCGTTATGGACCACGGCAGGCCTCAAAGACTTGGGAACGGCAGCCTTGGAATAGAGATGACGAACGCCAAATATACGTACAAGGCTCTTCTTCAGTGGTCTAGTACGCAGACACTCCCATCTGCTCTGCCGAGAGGACTGTTTAGCCGAGGCGTCACGTATGTATACGATACGTATCTCAACGTGTCGATTGACGTTGACGTGTCCCACGACATAGGTCCTAAAATACGTATACGAATCCATTACGCATTATAGCACACACTCCAGCCTATGGTAAATCCTTCCTCTAGCGCACCGATCTATCGCCAATCGTTCATTGTCTACACCACCTGTTGCAAGGCAATAACCTCCACGCGACGGCGCCCTATGAAACGATGCTAACATTGGATGCTCTGACATGCAGAGAACCATTCCTAGCCCGCTCTGTGCGCCCTCAAATCGTTCCCCACCAAATGATCCCCCTCAGCCGTTCCGTCGGCCTTTGGCTAATCATACGCATATGGCTTATTGGAGATACACTCGGCTATACGAACTCAGCGTTGGCACTGTCAAGTGCATTGCTTAATGATCGTGGTCAAGCTCAATAGCATTTAGGTGCGTCCTGAATAGCTCCTCGCCTCAACATGGCGCGCGCCTGCACGTCGGCACCAGCTTGTGTGCTGCTTTGCTGCAACTGGGGGTCAGAAAGTCTTCTCATCGACAGCTTGGGTTTGACGATATACTTCCTCTGGACAGGTGTCAGTGTTCTAACGGCGAACGTGGCATGATCTGTGGTGCGGGATAATGGCGATGTTCTCAGCATTTCAAGTTATCGTTGTTTCTCAGGGACTTCGGTGAAGCACGTACGTGCCATCGAACTTCCGAATCTCCGATGCACTATCAGAGACGATCGGAACTACGACAATCAGAGGTGTCTCTGACTAAGGCTTCGAGTCCTGTACAATCTCATGTAGAACTCGAGTCTTGAGGGCGTCTAAAAGCCAACTTCCAGCCCTTTTCTATCCATACCCAAATCTCAATCATCCCGCCGCAAAACATCCTCATTCACACACTGTCCTTTCTGCAGACAGTTCAGGAGTATCGCTTTTTCAGGACGAGCGACCTATGCATCTGCCACCACCAGCTTTCGGCCAGCCAACGGTCGCCTCGCGCAAGCTAGACGGCTTCCACATACTCACATTGGTGAAGGCTGCCATCCCCAACTTGGGCGCCAGCGTCATCCTCAGACGAGAAGCTCGATATCGGGAAGGCGCACTGGGGGGCGCACACCAATAACTACAACTTACAGACGTCCCCCGACTGAGACATGGAAGTACTTACGCTCACTGGGGGCAGAGGCGCCAACCACATCCTCGAGACCCAAGACCTCCAGTCTGCCAACGCCGTCCGCTACGGTGGGAACATCCACGTCATTGATTTAATCTCCGGGGTGAGTGCATATTGTCACCCACACAGAGGGAATCAACATCCAAGCCGGGCTCCACAGCAATACTCGCAGGAGGTCAACGTTGATTTTCCTGCTTGGGACGGGGACCATCTTGCGCACCAACCTGATCGGTCGCCGCGCCAAGTGAGTGTCATATCTTTGTGTCTAGGTGAGCACTGTGGGTAACAACTCCTCTGGCTATGCAGGTTAGGGGCCATGGCCCGCGTTCTCAACCTCCACGAAGATCAGACCGGTCATCAACAAAGTGTTCGACTCCGAAGACGCGCGGGCCGCGTATGACTACCAGGTGACCCAGCAGCACGTTGATAGGGTGTTCATTGAAGTTTCGAAGGATTGAGGGCGTAGTCGATACGCCAATGACGAGGAGGGACTGAGGAATGTGCTTGACACACGCGTAGCTCAGCTCATGAAAGACAAATTTCCAGAGATTATCCCTCCAATAATATGAGGCAAGCTATAATGTAGGTCTATCCCAATACGACTGACAGAACGCGAGATCTGATTTATAGTAGGGGTATGGTGGACGGTGCCGCAACGGCGAGTATAACCAATTATAAGTTGCATGTGTAGCGCAAAGAGGATGCACGCCCAGTGGCGCAAGGGGCAGGAACAGCCGGAGTGAACAGATACTACAGTACAGATAGGAGGTATAGGTGTCGATAGGAAATTGAGGGGTATGGGGGGCGTGGATGCACTCGGTCATTGCGGTATAAGCTACGGTGGATGGCGTGCAGTGCCAAGGGGCATGAGCCTGGGCCAAAGAACACTGAGCGGTCAACGAGGGCAAACAAGGCCGAGCGATGGGGATGGCGCATATATCAATCAGATGCGGGTGCACGATAGTACAATGAAAGCCGTGTATACGTGCAAGTGGAGATTATAATGGTGAACGACTCGCTTGTCATGAGCAGTCCATGGGGCGAGGGAACGGACCACCGAAAAGCTGAATAGCAACGCGCCTCGCTGAAGCACCAGATGGAGAGAAGGGCTATACCATTCATATATAGAAGGGCGACGAAACCTGAAGCGGATAAATACAACTATAAGCATGTTGGCAATTGCAGCAAGCACGGCAGGGACGAACCAGCACGAATCCAAGCACAATAAAACCCAAGCAATCGCAGCACATATCTAACAATTTCTTTACTTCTTCCCTTCTCTCCAACGATGACGATCACCGGATCCGCCACGCCCCATCGCCCTTCCTGCTCACCCTCCCAACACCTCCGAACCCTTCCCTCACGACAAGCCACAGGGCAGTGCTCGACACGACGTCCTTGATCTCCTCCGCCGTCAGAATCAGGCCCTCCCCTGGGATGCCCGTCCCCGCACCCGCGCCCCCGCCCGCATCTTTCGCCCCAAAGAAGCTCTTCTTAAACCCACTCGTCCCACTCCCGCCCCCGTTCGCCGTGCCCGGCCGCTCGTCTGCTTGCGTCGCAGGCCGCGCGACCCCCGCAGGCGTTACGATCCGCTTCCGCACATTCACGCGCTCAACCTCGATGTCCGGCAGCGGGAAGGGCACCTTGAGCAGCGCGACGACTTTCGGATGGTGCGGGGTCGGCACGACGCCAGCGATCTTTACCTTCACCGTGCTGGAGCCCGCCCTCGCCCCCGCCCCCGCCCCCGCCCCTGCCGCGTGCTCTGCCCCGGGCGGGGGCAATCGCGAGGCGTTCAGCCGACGCACGATGAGCGTGCACGTCCAGGGCGTCTCTGAGTCCTCGGGGTCGGTCTCGTCGTCGGCCTCTGCCTCGGCCGTTGTGGGCGGACTCCCGCGGGCGTGGCCCTCGTCCGTCGTCGCGGTCGCGCTGGCGGCGCCAGGCGAGCCTGACCGGTGGGAGTCGACGGAGCGGCGGCCGTCAATGAATGACCTGCGTTTCTGCCTCGATGTCACGGGGGCGTCAGAGAGAACGTGTGGTGGGTGGCCACTGTTGTTGTGCTGCTCGAGCGACGTCGTCGATTGCCCTGCCGAGGAGGTGACCAGGCTGAGGCGCTTGGAGCGCGAGTGCTCATCTACGGTGCCTTCCCTCCGTCCTCGGCGCTTCTTGCCGCTCTTGCCGCGCGACCACTCGAACCTGACCTCGACCAGGCTCTCAACTTGGCTGAAGTTGGGCACGCTCCCCCGGCCTTGGAACTTATCCCGCATCCCGCCGAGCAGGTCTCCGGGAGAGCCCTTCAGCCATTTCCGCACGACCCACACGTACTTGGTCGGACGTCCACGGGGAGGGAACGTAAGCGCGCTTAGGGAGGGTTGGACACCGAGGATCGGTGGCTGAAGGAAGACGTTTTCGCGCAGACCCGCTGAGACCGGTGCGTCCGAGTGTGATGGGGCTGGTGAGTGCCCCGGAACACTCAAGCCGCCACCAAGATGTAACGAGGTACGTCTGGATACACGAGCTCCCTCGCTAGCGGACGGGAGAGAAGTCGTCGCCTGTGCTGGAGAAGGTGGCTGGGCGTTGATAGGTGGATGAGGGGATAGTGGGAAGGTAGGGGAGACGGGGGAATCGGGGCGGCGCTTGAACATCTTGCTGAAAAACTTCTTAGCACCAGGTGTATTTCTGGGAGTTGATGGCGTTGGAGGGGTAGGTGTTGCGAGTGCGGGGGTCGCAGGAGCGGGGGTATGTGGGTACTCATCCGAGGTGAGTGAGAGCGCCGAGGAAGTGGGCGTGTGAGCGCCAGGGCCGACATCGATACTCCTACGCGCGGCATATTCGTCAGGAAGAGAACCAGCCGCCATATTGGGTGAGTGTCCGGGAAGGGGTGTAGGATGGCCGCCGTCTCCCCACACCTCGATGGGCTCGAGGACAGCGAGACCTATCACTTCCAGCCCTCGCTTCTGGAACTTCGCTACTTTCGCGTCAGTCCCGGCGTCGACAATAACATTGGTGAGAACGCTGTGGGCTTGGAGGTTGTATAGGGGTATGATCATACGCCGGCCAGAGGATGTCGTGGATGAAGACGCCATTGATGAGATGGAAGTCGAAGAGTAGGAAGAGTACATCGAAACGTCGGACCGGTTAGAGCTTGTTCGAGTGAGTTGGACGTCCGAGGCACCATCGTCGACGTCTGGGCCGACGGTTGAGTCTAGTGATCGCCGCCCACCAGAAGAGCGATTGACATCGCGATCGCGGTTACTTGGTGGTACGAGTTGGACTTGCAAGTTCAGAGGATGATTGATTTTCGATGGGGGTGGTCGGACAACGATGAAAGACTGGTGTGCAAGCATCATAAGTATCACAGCAACACTGAAATCACAAGCACAGATATGGATGACCCAGGACCGGATGATTCATTAAGGCCTTTCAAGTCGATGGATTTATGTATGAGCTCCTAACGCCAAGCCCAGGCAACTCCAATCCAAACCTCCACCAACACCCGTGGGTTCGTACGCCATACGCAGCACACAGGCACGCTGGCCGTCTGGTTGGCTATGCATACCGCTGCGGCGGTTGGCCCTGCGCATGTATACATGATGCCAGTACCATCAATCGAACCGCACAGGGTGATCTCGTGAAGGGCTGTGTAGGCGCACTATATGGCCAGCGATGTCACTTGTAAAGCCACGTATACTGCGGACATAAGCGAGAACATCACGATGCCTCACAGTGCAGCCAAGTATGGCAGGCCGAGTAACATCCGCAGACGTCATTTTGAAACAGCAGCGATTCTACGACATCCCACACCGGAGGATGATGTCTGTCTAATAGTCTCATAAGCTGGCGCAGGCACAGCATGTGAGCCTCGGAAACAGTTCGCATCTGCCAGAATGAGGTCGCGGCGCTAGCCTCCAAGCGTCACGCCGCAATGGCATTTCGGAACCTGTGATGTGGTTCCAAGCGCGGATGAGATCTGGCATGTACGTTGCTGCTATGACTGTACATTCAGCTGTCCTGGTAGAAGTGAGAAACGTCCAGGTTGAGCACTCGTCTGCGGAGGGAACCAGGCAACCTTTCCGAGCCGTGTCCACTGCCACAACATCGGGAAAGGCATGCTTTTTGACGCACAGACAAGGTTCAGTGGCATGGAGCTTGAGAAGTCAAGGCACGATTAGTGGGCAGTTACCCACTGAGCGCCCTGTGGCATGCGTGGATGCACGGATCGTCCTGCGCCATTGACGGACCCAAGATATCGACTATCGACCAAAGAAGGTGGTACGATTGGGGGTAGTGAAGAGAAGAGACATGCAAGTCCGTGAGGAGGATCACATTCGTTTCGGCTGATCCCACTCATTCACGGTAGCAAAGTCTCTCGGTGTCCAGCCACCGCAGACGAGAACAATACGATACCGGCGCAGCATGCTTCGCCACAGATGATAGAGATGGCCTAGGGAGAGTGGGAGCCGTAGGCAAGCTAGACAGAACTCACCTCGTTACTCCTCTCTTTCTTCTTCTTCACCCCGTGCTCGTCAACAGCCATGTCTTCTGGTTCGTCCTGTTTAATCGGGGATGCTGTAAGTTGGCCCTGAGCTTCTTGGAGAGGGGGAGACTTGTCGTTGCCAATCTGGAGGGCAGACGGCAGAAAGGAAGAAATTGAAGAAAGCATCGAAATCAGATGAGATGGAGGGAGGTAGTAAGTACTGAAACACCAGGCGCCCGATCGGAGTGGTCCATACAGCGCTCGCCGCTATGCGTCATGTCGGCGCCTTGGCCGGCCCTCGTCCGTTACTCAATTCCCTTGACACATCCGCCCTCTCCTTTCGCTCGTCCATGCTCATCCTCCTCACCTCCTACTCACAAGACAGCCCTCGCCGCCGCCTTCTCTAGAACATAGATCGCCGCGGGCATTTCTTGCACAGTCATAGGATGATTCGTTATCGGTCGGCGCATCTGCCTCCCGGTATCTCGGGTGCCCAGTTGCCAACAGATCCTTGTTACGACCATCCTCGGCGGCCACTCTCGTCCCCCTTGATCAGCCACGTCCGCTCATGTGCCCCCGATTCGAGCAGTTCCATGCCCTGATCTCTAACATCAGGGACGCTTGCCAGTCAGCGCGCAGCCTCTTCGACTACATAGTCGTCTAAGCAGCGTCAGATGCTGCGCCTACACGCAGGCGCATTCTGGCCTCCCACTGATGATGTTCTCAGGAGCGACCACGCCAGCGTTTGGCTACCAGAGGACCATCGTGTGCCGCAATGCGCTAGCCGACGTGGTATACCGGCGACCGCATGCGATCCGCTAGCCGGGCGCAGACGAATCCCCAAGGCCGACCGGATCGCAATGCAGCGGCGGCGCCGGCAGATCCCTAGAGCCTCGTCTCCCTGCTACGGAATTGCTGCCGATCGACGTTCACATTGGTCGATCGAGCGACGATCGTCGTTGCTGTTGTTACTAGTGGAATGGTTCAAACGCCGGCCACCGAGCTCCGAGAAGGGGTCTACTGTACTGTGACTCAGCGGGCCCGTTGCGCCGGTCGGCCTTGTGTTCGAATTGTCAATGTTCCACCATCTCGAAGATTGTCTCGTGCGTATGGTTCACATCAAAGGAGTACGCTGAGCGCATTAGGTACGTCGCGACATGGACCTACGGAGTAGTAGTTAACGTATGTTGACTACAACAGTACAGTAATCCTGCCTGGTGTTCACGATACAGTGATTAACGGCTCCTTGGGACACCATGGGTCCTTGGGACACTACCCAATTTGCCGCTCCCCTCCCAATGCACTGACCAGAAATAATTCATATATCTATATAATATCCTTGTACCTGTACTGCCCCTGAATTTCAGGTGATCAGACGGATTCATGAAGTCGCTACCCCGATTTTTGTAGAGGAAATCCTGAGAAAAGCAATTGTGTGACTGAATCAGGACAAGATCATGCATGCTTATGATGACTGATTCTCTTAAAATTCATTATGCATAAACATTGCACTCATATCATCCTATTTCCAGCGTTTTGAGGTGATATTTGAAGGGAGGGCCTGGATACTCGTTTCAACGGTGGGACAAGTGGTCCCTCGCTCGTTGGGACGGGCGTTTAGATGTCAATTACCCATATCGGGCCTCGGCTAATGTCGGCTAGGAGCGTTCTCATCTCTACAAGGGAATTAAGCGCTTGTCCCAAGGACCCATGGAGGCACGATAACGGAAATTTCACAACAGTTGCTTCGATCTGGTTCATACGCCCTTGGTTCATCCCCCAATCACAGGTGAACACACTCCATGTGATGCTTTATATAACTACCTACTTCGATTTGAACAGAAGGGACAGAGATCGGCATAATACAGGGACCACGATTTGACTGTCCCAAGGACCCGTTAATCACTGTATATGACAGGCTTGCATCACACCCAGCAAGACCAGTCCCGACATCTCCCGTTAGTACATCCCGCTATCTTCGGAAGGCGCGTGGACGACGGGTGCGGACTGTCACGGTGCACACGTCGGATACATACCTTTTGGCTGCCCTGGGGCAGCCCAGGGCCCCATGCTCCAGGTTGACTTGTTTCAGGGCCCCTTCTACCGGAGTCTACGGCACGAGTCAACGTCTCATGGACGAACGCCCCTCCACCAGCTCTCCATGTAACTCAAATTCAAGACCGTGATCACTCGGATCCTCGGGACACCGGAGACCGGTTATCTGAGCTGCATACCTATCTTCCAAAGCGCACAGCCACTCAGATCACACCGCAAGTACAGGAAGGCGTGCAGGCGTCGCAACGTCGTCGGACAAGTTGCAACAAGCCGATAGTCCACTCGTCGATTCCTGTCATTGCTTCCATTTGGCAATCTAGACGCGAAAAGGTGTCGAGAGACTCGCTGGAGCGCTGAGCAGGGAATCGGGCTGTCTAATTGTAGTATGTACGTACTATACTCGACACTTTGTGGTAAATTCTTGCACCGCATTTGTTTCAGTCTGAATCAATCATGTGATCCAACTTGTACAAATGTGCACTCCGCTCTGTGAGGCACGGCTGATCAGAGACATTACGACTGGGCATAATAGCCTACGCAGCCACGCACGCGCGCAGTTGCGCGCTCGCTGCTGCAGTTACAACATGAATCCCGCAGTCATGTCATCGTAGAGTCGGGTAGACGACGCTTAGCGGTTTCCTTGCGCAATGCAGGGGGCATTGTAAATGAAGTCTTCTTCAATATCCGTCCATTCCTAGATACGCGCGAAATGTTTCTACTTATACGCTTGAAGAGTGCATAGACCTAGACCTTGTCCTCCACAGACTCCTGCCTGAAGGCGCTACGACTCGCTTGACGCGAAGTTACACGACTACATGGCTGCCTACGCACAGGATTTGGCGAGCTTCGCCATCAATCGACTGCGTGCATACGTGGCTAGTACGCAGTCTGTTGCGCGCGGTCATAAACATTCTCCGGCTGACATCCCTACTTACATACTCATGTATTAAGGAAGACAACTGCGCAGTCAGATTTTCCGAAGCGCTTTATGACATTCCGAACGTCGTTTCAGTGCTGAGACACGCTTGACTTGATGTCAATGGTCCACGTACGGACACAGCCCAAAGCGCAGTGCAGCCTTCAAACCACTTGAGAGCGAATTCTGTGATGTGTGGCATATGGACTTCGGCACTGCGTTATGTCATCACACTTATGCAGCCTTCGTGGCTATTTCTGAGACTCGGAGCGGTGGCCTACGAAAATCAGCAGTTATTAGACTGACGATCCCGGTGAAGACATCGATGTAAACGTACAACCCGTGCCGCAGCCACTACGGCATCCCGAGTGTCCACCATCCGTCACGTCACAGCACGCCGCACCGCTGAAGAGCAGTTTCATAGCCTGAATATGAGTACCAACAAGCTGACCTCCACTGCGAACACCACCAGAGACAGCAGCGCAACGATCCACCCTGCAGTGACGAAAGGCCGCCCAAAGACACGCTTGCCAGTCTGGCCGACAGTCTTGATGGCGCTGCCGCACGCAGCGGGATTCTTGTACTTGTCGGCAAAGTCGTGGCGCGAGTGCCGCTGGCGGATGAACGCGATGACGAATATCATTCCTGCGGAGGCGGTGTACAGGACTCCGACTGCAGGGAACCACAGTTCGGTGCTTGGTACGCAGAAGCAGGTGGGGATGCTCACTCTTGTAGAAACGGCGGTCGAACAGTCGTAAGATTGTGAGAGCATAGCCGAGGTTGCCCATGGCGGTGCGGCTGTATGCCCCGTCAAAGGTCCTTTGGCGAGCACGCAACTCCACTGGATTGAGGGTGTCAGGTGTTAGCTCTCCTCTGAGGGCACGCACGGATACGTACCGAGCTCGTTTACATCGCTCGCATAGAACGACTTTGACCGATGGCCACTGTATCCCTGTCAGGTTGTCAACGCTCTAGATACGACCCCTGCGCACCTGTATAGCCTGCGATGACGCTGGTCGACGAGTCGTGAGCGTTCAGTAGGTGTGCCAGGAGTGTGAGTGCTCGTCATCGCAAACGACGTGTCCTCAGGGTCCCTCGGTAAATCGTGTAGTGATTGTGTCGCTATCTGTCAACGTAGAGGGAGGTAGGCTGCATGCTGGAGCAGTGGGATGTTAGCCAAGTTTCGTAATAACGAAGCGAGTGGACTCGGAAGGGGACCAGAGGCACGGAGCGTTCCCGGGCCGACCTGCACGTGGCAAGAAAGTGGCGAGACGCTGGGAACGGGTCCAGCGCAAGCATCGCAAGCGTCCAAGGAACTCTGTTCTCGTCCTCCAGCCTAGCCCTCTGCTCGTCTTGCGCTAGGTGTCTCCCCCGGAGGAAGCACGATTATGGTGTTTTGCGTTGGATATATGGGACGCCTGGGCGCGGTTGGCTTGCGGTGAGTGTGACGTCTTGCTTGGCCCGACCTTTCGTCTTACCAGCCTGTCTTGCTTGCCAGAAGTTCACGGCCGGTGCTGGGCACGTCGCAACTCCGTAGCTTGTCTACGGTTGGCCTTCAGGTACGTCTAATTTGCGCCTATCGTGTGTTGGACGCTGTGTGCGTGGTGTCCCTGTGTGGCACCTTCCTTGGCTTGAGCGGATGCATCTTCCAGAGTTACGATGCAATTGCTGCGCAGACGGAGAGACTTTCGCCCGATCACCCTCTATGTTCGATGGAGCCCGAAGATTGACGAGAGCACTGAACGCGAGAGCTCTGGACTGCGGCTTGGAACGTCTCTATGTGACGAAATCCACCAAATATACGACGCGTCTGATTTTCCTGCATCTGTATCCTGTTGGCTATAACAAAGTATACTCAATGCCTCTCACAGCGCTCAAAATTTACCGTACCTCACAGCGAGCTGCGCAACTTTCAGTTCCGGTCAGGTCCCCGGTCGTTCTGGAGTTGGTCAAAGCCTACTCCTGCGCCTGCTTCTCCCGCTGCTGCTCCCTCTCCAGCACCAGCCGCGGCACAGCAGCCTGCTCCCGAAGAGACATCTGTGACCACTCCAGATGCGGCAGTCCCTTCGGAGGCATCGACAGCCCTAGACGCAGCATCCGCCGTACCCGCACCAGACGCTTCGCTCCCTCCCATACCGGCTTCCTCAGAAGCAGCTTACTCTATAGACTGGGCTGCATCAATACCTCCGCTCAATTATGGTGATCTCGCTGCGCTTGGCCTCGCAGGTTGGACGCCTGCAGGTATCTGCCGTTGGACGATGGAGCTTATCAACGTCTCGACCGGCCTGCCGTGGTTCTGGACCATTGTCGCGACGACCGTCCTCTCCCGCGTCGTCCTCTTTCCATTCTCCGTGAAGCAGATGCAAGGCACCGCGGCCCTCGCCCCGCATCAAGCTGAGATCTTGGCCATTCGCGACGAGATGGCCGCTGCGCAAAAGAAGAAAGACATGCTCTCGATGCAGCGTGCGGCCCTCAGGCAGAGGATGATCTACGAAAAGGCTGGCGTAAGCGTCGTTGGGATGATGATCGCGCCGTTCGTGCAGCTGCCGGTGACGCTGGGCATGTTCTTCGGCGTGAAGACACTATGCGACCTGCCTCTGGAACAGCTGAAGTGGAGCGGGTTCGAGTGGCTCCCGGATTTGACAGCCGTAGACCCTACGTGGACGTTGCCCATTCTTGCGACTCTACTCATGAATGTCCAGCTTTCGGTGCGTTGGAAGCTACTTTCCATGGCCTTGACTGCTTCGTGCTTACATGGCTTACTTGTAGGTGACGATGCGTGACCTTGTTGGCTCAACACCGCAGATGGGCCATATCATGAACCTCCTCCGCCTGCTGACGACTGGTTCCGTCTTCCTTCTCGCGAACCTCTCCAACGGCGTAATCGTCTACCTCATTACGAGTATTACCACCATGACCGCTCAGTCGCTCCTCCTCCGCCATCCCGCCATCCGCCGCGCGCTCCGCATCCCGCTCGTCCCGGAGAAGCTGCGCACCCCGCCGCCGACAATGCGCGAGTCCGCGCAGTACGCGCGCCAGTGGTGGAGCGACAAGATGGCAGAGGCTCGGGCGGCCGAACGGGCTGCCAAGAGGCGGTGATTATAGTGAGACGGTGAAGACGGGGATTTGCAGAAGGGATTTATTGCGGAAAGTATCATATGCTCGTATGTAATGTTGGTAGATTACCTTATTGCGGACAGACCACCCCTCATAGTATCAATTGTCGATGGCTGCCTTGAAACACCTCAACCGAGTTGCGAAAGACCTGGACGCCATGACCACAATTGTGGTCTTGGGCCGCCAAGGGGGCGAGTACTCTTCAGTCATCATATGACTTACCTCGCTGCCTGCGTAATGAGTTCTCTTTCGACTCGACTTTGATACTCACGTTGACAACGTCAACTCATCCAGTGATCGCATGAAAACGACAAGGTGCTTCCGTTCCGTATGCGTCAATGTTGACGTTCAGTCTATCCAACGCATGGACTCGGATTCTCGGAACGCTCATGCTGTGAGAAGGCATTCCGGTATACCATGCGCATCAAGCAGACCATGACACGATGACGAAGGTGCTGCCCAAGAAGTCATATCCGTCCAATGCCAGGTAAGAGGAGCCCCGCATACGCACCACTGGCACACTCATGGATACGACACGAATTACGGACGCCCACGGGATGTTCTCAAGGTGCGCTATCTTCTCGTCGATCATGCACCGATGATCTCCGTGCCCCCAAGTGCGATCGGCCTGACGCTTTTCACGGTACACGGTCGTACATAGTGCAGAATTTGCCGTGGCCTTCGGAATTACTCCCTATCGCCCCAAGAGACAATGGGAAAATTGCTTAGTATCGTGGTGCAAGGTAGACAAACGTCGTATGGAAATCGACACCGAGGTATGCTGACTGGTTTGCTCGAATTCCACGTGGCTTCATCACAGTGGCAAACCGGTCTACGCAGCTAGGGCCACACATTGCGCAGGTGACATCCAAAGAGCGACAGTGGTATATCGAAAGCCGGTACAGCGATAACGACAACAGAGCAAAGAAGCGAAGCAAGGAGAGAAATCGCACAGAACTACAGGCTAACGATCAATAACGTCTCAAGGTACAGCAGCGGCGTGCACATGGACCAGACGGATGCCACCATTGACCGCAACCTAATTCTACCTGATGCGACCCCAAGCTCTTTCAATAGAGCGCATGATAAATTACGAGCGAGGCAAGGCTGGACATTCCAAGGAACTTCTATGAGGTAGCCTCAGGCGGTCGAGGGCGAGAGGACCGTCGAGCTCACTGCAGTGGAAGAGCCCACGGCGGAGCTTACGACGGTCGAGGGGGCCACGGAGGAACTGGCGACAGTGAACGAGATTGCAGTAGAGCTAACCACCGTAGAGGGTTCCACAGTGAAACTCACAACGGTGGAGAGGTCCGCACTGGAAGAGGCAGCGGAGGATGTAACCGCGCTCGAGGTCAGGACGGTGGAGACCACGCTCGAGGTCAAGACCGACGTGGAGGTGTCGGAGACGACCGAGGTGCTCGGGTTTGTGGGGATCGAAACCGAAATGAAAGTGGGAATCGATGAGGGAGCACCGGCAGGGAAGCCCGAGGGAACCGATGTACCGTTGGGGTGGTGGCCATGGCCGTGGGGCCTGCTTCCAGGGAAGCTACTGGGGGCACCCGAGGGGACGGAGAAGCCACTGGGAGCACCTGAGGGAATGGGGAAGCCACCTGAAGGAAGACCCGATGGTAAAGGGAGACCGCCCGAAGGGAGACCGGACGGGAAGGGCAGGCTACCAGAACGGACGCCTGATGGTGCGCCAGAGGGCAGGCCGCTGGGGACACCGGACGGGAAGCCGGAGGGTGCACCTGAAGGGAAGCCGGAGGGAGTACCGGAGGCAGAGCCAGAAGGCGCAGCGGACGGGAAACCGGACGGGAAGCCAGAAGGTGCAGCGGACGGGAGGCTAGACGGAATGGCGGGCACCGAGGCGGAGGATGGCAGAGCTACGGAGGTAGAGGGGTCCACGGGAACAGCAGCACCTGTACAAGGCAAAAGCGAGTAAGAAAACAGCGTTCATCCTGACATGCTAGTCGTATAAACCCACCGTAGCCGACGAGGAGTGCGGCAAGAACGAAGTTGATCATGTGCAACATTTCGGTGTTACCGTGGTAGGGTTTACAACAAGGGAGTGTCGAGAAAGTGTGTGCAGGAAGGTGGGAAGGCGGGAACAGAGGGACTGAGTCGTTGATGAGTGAATGCAAGTCGCAAGCCTTTTATAGCGGTCCTCAAGCGCAAACCGCTTTTTCGAGGGTGCGACCGCGCATCGGGGTGCAACGACGCGCCTACTTGCCATCTGCGCCTGCGCAGCACGTTGGCCGCCACGATGATCGTCCGGATGTGCTCTTTGCTGAGACAGCATCAACCATATTTCCTCACCTGTCTGGCAGTTGCCTGTCCATTACCGCAGACGGGTCCCGCACGCCTTCAGCCTATCATTGAGATGTCCATGAGGCAAGGGCATCATGTAGAGTATCTGGGCGCGGGAGCTGTTATTGCACTGTGCGGGCACATGGTGAAATCTTCATCTGCACTTCGGTTCGTCCGCTGAACTGCCCGTAAGTACCCACTTCTTGATGTAAGTGGGGCCAACATCGGCTACTTGAAATTTGGAGTGGGCCCACGTTAAATATAGATCGCTTAGTAGAATCTTCCGACAACGCTTACCATTTCGTTTTCAGTGACAGTGAGCCTTTTGGATGACGTGGTAGTTGCTATGGAGCTGATGTTCATACGGAGGCATGTACGTAGTCGCTACTGTAGGAGTGCTTCAAGCTGGGGCGTCTACCAGAGTTAGAAACCTCCGGTAAGACCTCACGGTGATTGCCGACATGCAAAACACAATTGTTGGCTGGCAAGCGCCTGATTCTGTCCCTCGTACATAGTCTCGTGACCAGACGTTCGGAGCTCCAAGCGGGAACGAAAAACCGGGAGTTCCCGAGCACCTTAACGTCTGGTGGCTTTACCCCCTTGACTCCCCCATCGGTGACAGACGTGACGTCTCCCACCGTCACTCAGCTTCCCGTCCGTGCGATTGAACCCCGAGGCACCCCAGCGGTTGAGGAGCCCTCTTCGATGACGATGACGACAACTATGCACTATCTGAGCGCAACAGTGACATGATCCTGGACATCTCTGAATAGGACCTGGTCGAAGCTGCACTTGAGGATCCTGCCCCACCCAACCACCGCTACAATACCCGAGCGATGCGCGAGCGCCTAACCTCACCCAGCAGCGCTTCCGCGACGTCCACCTGCCACTTGTATGGTGCCATGCCTCCTGTGCCTTCACGGGATGTATCTACGCGCACTTCGCAGGTCGCATTGAAGTCGTATCGCGGTGTGTGGTATGGCTTGCATACGAGGCATGGTCTTCTCCATGGAGAGCTGGCAGTTGGGGAGTTGCCATAGCCGTGTGGGGTATATCACATGTATATGAACTAGGTCATTATGACTAACACAGGGGGTGTTGCACAAGTACAACAACTACAGTGGGCCACTGCATCGCGCACCAAGCTCCGACTCTTTCAGACTGCCTTGACCAGGGGCGTCGGGATGTGACGCATGTCACCGATGGGGGAGTCACGGGGGTAAAGCCACCAGACGTTCGTGAGCCCGGATACCCCCGGTTTTTCGTATCCGCTTCAGGCTCCGAACGTCTGGTCACGAGACTACCTCGTACATAGATATCAGGAATTCACGGCTTGCACGTCTCCTATTTGTCTAAACATGCCAACGTAATCTGTCATATTGATCTCTCCGCCGCAGTCGAAGAACTGTACACCTCATTCTACCTCACCTGGTCTTTGAATTGCGAATATCTCATACGTTGTCTTTTCTTCCGATCGCGGACATCGTGCGACACTTCCGCTACGCCGCAGCCCCAAAGGCGATGGGATGATGCTGGATGCGTACCGCCGTTGTCCACAGCAAGATGCTGCTTATTCACAGACCACAGGGTCGCACGTCTGACTACGATTTTATCAATGGGGCTTACATGTTACATTGACAGTCAAGTCAACCAAAAGCGTTCGCGTTCCATTGGCGCAGCCACATTGAGGCCAGGGATCATATGGTGAGAAGCTATATCATTATCGTGTCAATCAGAACGAACTGCTTTCGCATCACGTACCCACTACATATCCTTCTTGTGCATGTGAATCTCAACAGATAGTCCGCGCAGTTACGAATGCGCCATACGTCCCCCTGAGATGCGCCATGCCCGGAAGCCAGCTCATTCACATGTCGTGATGGGGCTCAAAGGGATGATCTCCAATCGCGCCAGCAGACGACACGATGCCGCCTTGAGAGTCTGACTTCAAGTTGTGGCACAACTGGCCGTTAGCTTGTGTCCTAATAGCGGAGAAATGAACACGAGGCTCCCGTCGCTGAACCGGGCTTGGAGTCGGTGGAGATGTACCCACTACAACCGACGTGGTCGCCCTTGTGGTGGTGACGGTGCTTGATGTCGTCGACGACGGACATGCCAGTAATGTCGGTGGGAGCAGTGCCTATTTGAATAGCACATGGGTAGCGGACACTGGACAGCCAAGCATGTGTTCACAGGTAAGCTCACTGCTGCTCACGAGGGCGGTGAGGACAATGTTAGCAACGTACGCAACCTGCGTGTCTGGGCTATGTAGACGAGAGACTGTCTGAGAACGATGATGTGTATACAAAGGATCCTCTCAGGAGCTACCAGGGATACCAGCAACGCTTTCACATTTGAGAACCGTGCCAGACTACCTTTCAGAGGGATTTGGCCGAGACTTGCCAGAGGACTATGAGACGGAAAGATGGGATGCTTCAATAGACCTGCGCAGTAGGGCCGTGAATAGCGTGATCGTCAGCACGCCCTGTTGGTGATCCTCGATAGATCGAAAGGTGCCAGCAGTGGTCCTAGCTGGTTCTCACTCACACTGACGAATGTTTTGTACTCATTGGAGAGAGCGTAGCCCGAATCTAGCTCGCTGGGGTCCTCAACGATACAGCATTGGCTACCCTTCCGCTGCTTCGTCGAGCTGTCGTAGTACACATTTCTGGTGATAATATCGGCGAAGAGACCCTGCCAGTGAATTTGGTTCCTATGGTTTATGAGCATGTATCTGAAGTAAATTGGATAGGCATGTAGTGACAGGCTGCAGGCTGTTGTGGTGGGAAGGAGTTGATTTTCACTGTAAATCAACCTTGGTAATTGCGAAAGCTGCAGTGGCGGTGACGTGTAGTTCATCGGTATTTGCCGATCAACGCCACAAAGGTGCCCTCGTCTTGCACTCACCGCGTTTTACGACCTTCTGGTTAAAGCGCGGGTATGTGAGCGAGTACCAGCGAATACCAACTAGTTGAAGGGTGTGAATGGCAGACCTGATCGAACGCCTTGGTACATGTAAATAGACATAAATAGCTGAGATACCAAGAGGTAGTCCACGTTTCGACTCCGCCATATGCTCACGTCATCAAGAAACTGTGAATCACCTCGATGAAATGGTGTATTATGGTCTATCTGAACCTCAAACCGAATTGCAGGTTGCAAACTGTGAGTGTCTTAGTCCTCGCCTACAGTTAGCACCCTAACTTCCTAGTAATATCCAAGCGAGTTCAACCAGAAGGTCTCAAATATCAAGCCGGCGGCGCTTGACTTTCCTGATTTCGCGTCTTGACTCCCTTCCATCACCTTCTCTAGAGACGGCCTCCAACCCATGCATAGATGCCCAGGCACACCTCGCTAAGTAAAGTAATCCTCTCTATGTCATAATGATTTAGGCTTGAAATCCAATCAAACGTCGCTTTTTAGGGGTTTCCCTGAGTCACAGGCGGAGGGGATGGCCGATGGTGCAGATCTCGTGGGGAATCTGCAATAGGTATGCTTATCTTGTAACCTCAAGGAGTATACTCATGTACATGCCGCTGGATTACATCTACCACAGCTGTGCGGTCATAGCCTCTGGTGAGTACTTGGAGTAATGATATGTGACTATATGCTACCTTTTGCGCACCTGCTTACCGTGTTCTCCCTATTTCAGGTTCTACTCCTTCCTTTGGCCCTTCGCCAACAACGCGCGCCATAGAAAATGGCTGCCCTTGTGGCGGAGGCATGCCCGCCTAGATCGCGGGTGGGGTCCCATGGTGAGCGCTAGTACCTGCTGTGCTGCCCTCGCTAATACTACTCCCCAACAGTCTCTGCTTCATATATACACGTAAGTGGTCCTAGACTTTTTGAGTATCCGGATCGCTGATATTTCCGGGCCAGACGTCCATTGTTGAAGCAGGCGGGAGCAGTACTAGTGGGCAGGCGTAATACCAGCACGGGCGGCTAGGGCGCGCCGCGATGCCAAACTTCATGGTTATTTCTACGAGACTTGCTTGGTAGCTTGCATGTGTATTAGATAGAGCTATTTGAAATATACCAAGCTCTTTGCATATTTGACTCCCTTGTGTGTTGATTCCTCAAACGGCGGAGATATATGACCCCCTCGAGTAGTCCATCTATTCGAACCTCAAACCGCACGTGGATGACCCCTTGAATAATCCATCGATTCGGACCGTAAATCGGCCACCTGCTAACATCGCGATTGCATGCTCTGGTCCAATGCAATATTGTGTTCGATCAACCATCTATTCACACATATCCACAGTTGGCACAACTTCGAATGGCCTACTGATTAGTACTCCGACCAGACTCCGATGACACACCTGTTCACAGGCACTCGCCCCTCAACCAGGAGGTCCTTGAACGCGGTGACTCCTCCTGCACCCTCCACCCAGGCCTCCGTCTGATTGAAGGCTTCAATAAGTTCTCGCGGGTGCGTGCTCTGCACGCACGTCGTCGCTCCCATTGCGAATACAAACTTTTGCCTCTTCGGAGTGACACGAGAAGCTCAAGCAACAGTTCTTGACGCCGCATTGCATCATCCGCCACCGAATCGCCTCAATCTATACCCTGTTTCCTACTGAGCTGGACGCCGCTTACTCAGTGTTGGCGAAGGTCACGCCTCCGGAGACAGTACGTTAACCATACGCGGTACGCATCCTAGTTTCGCATGCCCGCATACGTGGTAGCTTCATGAATTGAGCTGAGAGCTTAAGGTTCCAACTTCCTGGCTTCGTGGCTTGGAAGTTCAAATTACAGGGATCGGATGACCAGTCCTGCGAACCACATTTGCATCCGCAGTGAGTGCCCACCCCTTGACCGTGCTTCTGCTCGTTGAAAAAAGTTCATACACACGTTCGCGATTGCGGCATTCGTAACGTCGTGATTGTGCCTTGGAAGTTTAGTCGTTGGCCGTGAGTAGGCCAGGTCCAGTCTGATATCAGAGGATATCTGACAGCCCTTCGGCACCGGTTGCTGCGAAGTAATTCAGCTGTCAGTACGTTCGGGACTGAGAAGCAAATGTTGCGACCGCATGCGAAGGGAGCAGCGCTGGCGATTGAACTCTGAGAGCACGATGGTGGAGATGTGGTCGCGCATTGCAGGGCAAGGATGAACGTGCTGCTGCCCTATTCAGCCAGGAGTCACAGGGCATCCGTTACGAACGTTCGCAATATAGGAGAATGAGCTAGGCCTGAAGCTCAAGAGCAAGGCGGACTAGGAGCCCCGATGAAAGGGAGACTTGCACCATGAAAGAAGGTCACGTCATGCCGCTGCGGCGGTGCGAATCCTTACCAAGAGTGTGGGTTGCAGTTTGTTCGGCAACGAGCATCGCGGTGCTGACGGCCCTAGACGATCAGTAGCGGCGTCAGCCAATGAAACGACTCTATTGGGGACTGGCGCGGCGCCCCGTAGTGCTATTGATACTGAAGCACAGTGACCCGTAAGGCTTCATTACGTGGAACGTCGCGGGGCCGAAGGTGCGACTGATTTGAATGGGACAGCGTGGTAGGTATACAGTGCAGCATCGCAGTGGGAACACTAGGTCTCGTGGGTGTAGAGTATGCGCCCTACAGTACGTCAGGTGGGGTAAATGTAATACAAGAGACAGCCGCACAACAATCATCGAAAGCGTGATGCCGGAGGCCAAGACGTGAGTTCTGACGAAATTATGTAAGACAATTACGAACAGCGGAGGAGAGGGTAAAGTCAGTTTACGGGGAGACGTGAAGCTACGTTTGTTGCACTCACCTGGATCAGAAAGGGTACCCGCCGCTATTCCTTGAGTAGCCGCTGAAACCTCCGCTGCTGAAACCCCCTCCAGGGAACCCGCCTCCCCCTCCAAAGCCTCCGCCGCCGAACGATGAGAATTGTGACCGGCCGCCGAAACCCGCTCCGTGGAACTGAGCGAAGATGTCGGAAAGATCGACGCCTGGACCCATGCCGCCCATGCCGTCCTCGTCATCCTCACCCATGTCATACCGCTGACGCTTTTGCGGATCTGATAGGACGGTGTTGGCTTCGACGATGAGCTTGAACTTCTCCTCGTCTCCACCCTAGACGCTCTCTGAGGTCAGACAGCCATAACGGGAACGGAGCTCAAGGAACGCACCTTGTCCGGATGATGTTTCAAACTCTCGCGGCGGTACGCCTTCCGGATGTCTGCATCCGAGCAATCGCGCTCGACACCGAGGATCTTGTAGTAGTCCTTTGACTTGCTCCGCTTGAGAGCGACCTCGGCTTTCTTCAACTCGGCGCGCAGCGCGCGCACGTCCGCGTCGCAGTTCTCGAATCCCGCCTGCTCGATGGCAGACTTGAAGTCCGCAATCGCCCCGTCGTACCTTTCGAGGTGCAGATTTATGCGCGCACGCGTCCGGAGGGCCTTGAAAGACGTGGAGTTGAGCTCAAGGGAGGCCTCGGTGTCTGCTAATGCGTCTTCGTATCGTTCAAGCTTGACGAGGGTCGTCGCGCGGTTTGAGAGGAGTATGGCACGGATCTGTCCTCCGCCGCCTTCTCGTGCATCCGAGCCGATGCGGTCGAGAGCCTCGCCGTATTTCTGCGCTGCCTCCTCGAGCTTGCCACTTTTGAAGGCAACGTTGCCTTCCTCCTTCAAGCGCTCGACGTCTTTGATCCGTCTGCGAAGCTTCATGGCCGCTTCGTGCCCGGGATCTAACCGCAATGCGGACTGGACGTGCTGTGTCGCCTGCGCACTCTTGGAAGTCAAGAACAGTAGAAGACCGCGGACGGTCATAACATCCGGCGAGTTGGCGTCGAAACGCATAGCGTCGCTGAAGACGGTACGTAAGTGACGCGTCCCCGTTCAAGCGCCTGAATGGTTGCAGGGCCACTCACTTTGCTGCCATACTTGCCGCATCCCAATTCTTCTTCGCAATTTCAATCTCAACCCTCCATAGACGCCACTGTATGGGAACATCTCCACCCTCACCCTCGATTACCTGTATGCACTTGTCCAACGCGAGCCTGGCCATACCCCATTCCTGCCGGCTGCGCGCACCTTCGAGATTCCGGAGATGAGCCTCAAGCTCTAGCACCCTGGTTTGTAGCTGCAGCGCTGCAGCATTCTTCGGGTCAATGGCGAGGACGGAGCGGAGAGTTGAGAGTGCGGGGGCGGTGGAGCCTGTAGATAACTGGCAACGGGCGAGACGAACGAGCGTTTTTGGTTGCGGGTCGGCAGACTGGAGGTTGGCGGCTTGTTGGCAGTCGGATAGAGCAGGCTTGAATCGCTTCAAAGCCATGTACGCCGCTGCGCGATTCGTCCAGAATGTTGGTTCTGATGGACGGATATCTACATGCGGGTGGCGACCATGAGCATGACTTGCGTTGAGCCATAGCTCTCCTCTCTCCCCCTCCTCAGACTGCGGACAGAACAGGAACGTACCAATAGCCCTGCTATAGTGTTCAATAGCCTCCTGGTACTTGCCCGCCTTGAAGGCGGCGTTCCCTTTCTCCTTCACCTCATCGGGACTCTCCTCTACCGGCACCGGCTCTGCATCGGGCGTTGCCTCGTCCCCACTGTCGTGGACCTCGATGGGTTCCTGCTCGACATCCATCTTCTCATGCCTGCGTCCCTTTTTCAGCACGCACAACTGGGTGCCACGCGCTACACGAGCGATTCAATCATCAGAGATCGACACATACTGCTCGGCAGATCCGTTAGCCTCGTTTTCAGTGGCAGCCTTCGCAGCCTGTTGCTTCTTCTTGGCCTGCTTGTTCTTCTTGTTCGTCATAGTGGTCGTACCTCGTCCAGGAAGCTGAGGAGAAAGATGCTGCAAGAACAAGGCTCGGTCGCCTGTTCCGAGGATGCCGCTTCCAATCTATGGGCGTCTCAGTCAAATCTCAGCCTCGCAAGCGCCGGTATCAGCCAACTGGAAACTTCGAGGTTATTCGAATTGTTAACAATTCGTCTATGCTTCCTTTGAGTCATGTTGAATCCCACTTGCAGAGACCACAAGCAGTGTTAATCGAGCGTTACAATGCCGGGCCGTTTCGCATTCCAGAACCGCTTCTCGTGAGAGTAAGGTTCAGGTTCAACCATAATGCAAGAGGTGGAGGCCTCATCGACATACGACAAAGAACACCTATGGTGCAGTTCAATTAGTCACCACCAGTTTTGTACGCCGTTAAGCGCGCGCTTAAATGTCACGTGACTTGGCCTTAGGGTCGACTCAGCGGTTCTTGCTCAGCGCGTCGGGTGGGGTCGGTGACGCTTGGCCCGCCACCAGCGTTGTTACGGGTCAAGTCAACGGTCATGACTTTTAGACGACGGATGACCGGTCACTGTGTGACCCGGTCATGACCGCCGGTCAAAAGTTAGCACGTGAGATCTCCGGCATGTCCGAGTGTGCGTCTGACGGCAGGCCATGGCTCTCGGATAGGCCAAACGCATCGTGGCCACGAGGAGGTACAATAAGGGCTGATGAGACTATTGCATACTCATCCCTGTCCTTGAATTTAAATGACCTACTACCCCATAATACGCCATATCTGAGCTGCGAACCGACAAAGAGCTTGCCCACGGATAGATCAAAAATCAACTCATAGGGAACGGAACTCGACTTGGATATGAAGGCCGACGAGAGAACTAGCTGTATATGACAAACGAGCTGCAGTTTCTAGCCAGCAAGAGGAGTCTGAGTCGGAGGAACAGTTGCCCAGCGGCCTACTGTTGGTTGCCACCGTGACAGCTGATCGTTCAGTACTTCGTTAGTCATGGCAACTGAGATGTTGTTGAGGGTCTGAATACAGCATTAGCCACGCTCGATTTACATTATCACTGGTGCTTGCTCCAAACGGAAGGTTCTGTAGGCAGGCGAACGACACTGGTCTGGAGGGACATCCGGTCAAGTTGACCAGGGTTGCATGCGGGAAACCAGGTTCGTCATCGGTGCTCCCAGGCGGCGCCGTCTTGCTAGTGCATGGAGGTAGTCAGGGGGGTGAGGGAATAGCGAGTGCGGGAGGAAGCTGCACGCTCACAATATTATTTGTCCGGTAGAAGAGTCGAAAAATGCTTCAGTCCGAATAGTTTCTACCGCTGACGGAGTTGAAGTATTTGATACTTCCAACCTCTGTTGTCTCCAGCTCACATTATCTGACACCTTCCGCTCACTCTCCCCTCGAAAAATGCTCCTTCAATTCTATACAATTTCTACCTAGGCATACACAATTAGTCGGGCCATCCATAGCTGCTGGTCCCAATCAACGTGATTAGTGCGACCCCACAAGCGCTCGGTCGCCTAGATCACGCGTTGACCTTTGACCAACCGTCATGACCAGTCAAGCTAGTCAAAATCGGTCATGGCTTCGGTCATGACCGC
>NW_006766904.1:266654-269474 GCF_000275845.1 Dichomitus squalens LYAD-421 SS1 | reverse complement strand
AGGCAGCGATGCCGACTTTGCGCGGATGCAGATCCCGTCGGAGACAGCTCGCGTTGCACGCAAGGGTTGGACATTTGCCCCGCCTGAAGAGAATCCGTGGCCAGAGACCCTGCCCGCTGGGGCACGAGAGGCTGTTGCGCAGGCGATCGCAGCAGTGAGGCACAAGTCCAATGCCACGTTCCTCGACCGCATGTCCGTGCAGCCAGTTCGCGACGAGCTCGTTGAAGCCCTCAACAATCCGAAGCGCATCCGTCTGGAACACGAACAGGTTTTTTGTTGATGTCTGACACGCCCTGCTTGCCGATGCCGGGGAGCAAGGAGACCACGGACTCCACGCTGTCGCGGCGACTAGGCGCGTAGACTCGGGTCGATGTTCGGCGACGACCCCGTAGGCGAGCGGCAAGGAGCCGAAAGGGAAGGAGAGAGAGAGAGAGGGATAAACGTGACAAGAAACTCGACGAGGGCAGAGCGGAGGCCGGCACGAAGGCACGAGACCTACGAAAGCTAGTCTTCACGCAGAGAGCGACAGACTAGTCCCAATGACCAAGTTATACATTAGCAATCAGAGAGAGATACAACGCTATGGTCACTCACCTAGTCCCAATGACCAAGAGGTCGAGATGGGGACTAGGGAGTGCCTAAGGGGGTCCTTATATACTAGAAGGGCTGCTTAGCAACCAAAGACAAGGCGCGAGAGTGAGGCAGTGAAGATGACAAAGGGAGAACAAAGGGCGAGAAGGAAAAGGTAAAGGCATGGCGATCACAGGAACGTAGAATGCGGGTGTGGGAACGTATCTACAGTGTCCAAACTGGGATGGGCTAAGAAAGGAAATGGTCCGAAAATGGAAGGTGGGCGTCAAGGGGAGGGGGATGGGCGGCAAAAAGGGGTGTCTGTCCAACGTCCGTGACACACGCTGCTGAGCGCGGCGGAGAAGACGGCGGCTTGGATCGCGTTGAGCTCCATCTGGGTCGACACCACGCTGTTAAGCGCGACAAAGACGGTAGCCCGGATCGCGTTGAGCTCCATCCGGGCCAACGCGACGCTATTGAGCGCGACGAAAGCGACGGCAGCGGAGGTCTCAACGCTGTTGAGCGCGACAAAGACGGCAGCGGCGGAGGTCGCGACAATGGGGAGTTCGACGGTTACCTGTCAGACATGTTAGAAGACGTCGAGGATACCCTCCCCGATGGTGCGCGACAAGAACAAGATGAGTGGTATGACGAACGCTGCATACCTGAAGTCCTCGTTGGAGCCCCCCCCGGGCCCGCCCTCCCATTCCCCTCTCCAGGCCATCCCTCTGTCACAGCTCACCTGAGCAACCCAGCAACCCCATCCCCTGCCTCCCAAGCTTATTCCCCTTCCAGGCTTCATTCCCCTCCCAGTTCCAACCCACACCTTCGACTGCCATTCCCGCCACAATCCCACCCAAAAAACAACACAACGTACCTGTACGCGTAGCCCGCCAGAAAGCCCAAGACGCGGCTCGAGAGGCCCGTCGGAAAGCCCTTGTCGACATGAAGAAGCTTTTGAGCTCCCGGAAGGCCCTCCTTGTTGGCAGGGCCAGCGGCTTGCAGGCCTATCAGGCGCGGGCCATTCAGGCATGCTTGCACCTGATGGACGCAGAAGGGCAGGGGATGATGGCGGCGTCCGAGGTGGCAGCACGAGCCAACCTGTTCTCCAGGAAGTGGGGGGCGCGACTTGTCCGCAAGTGGACCCAGGCGTGGGTGAGGACGAGGATGCTGCCAGAGTCCCAACGTGGGCGGCATGCGAAGGTCATGTCAGTTCTCGCCCATCCCACGGTGCGCGCTGCAGTGCACGCCTACCTTCGTTCTGAAAAATGGAGTCAGAATCCTGTCAGACTCAAGCAGATGATGAACAACAAGCTCAGTATGGAGGAAGCCCGCGAATATCGTCGTATTCTCAAGTCGGAAGAAATGCCCAACGGGCTCAAGGGCTTCGTTACGATGGAAATCCTCCCCCGATACCATCTGAAACCGGGTCACCTTGGACTGTCCCGGTCAACCATGCGCCGCCTACTTCTCAGTGAGGGCTTCACCTGGTCCGAGCACCGGAAGGCTATCTATTATGATGGCCATGAGCGACCTGACGTCGTAAAGGATCGTAACGAGCGCTTCATCCCCGCAATGCAAGCCATTCGTGTTCACCTCATCCGGTACATAGTTGGTGCTGTGGACACTGAAGCATTGCCTGATCCCCACTTGGATCATGGTATCCTTGTTCAGCCTCGTCTCGTACTTGTCGCGCATGATGAGATGGTGGCCCAGGCGCACGATGGGGCACGCTGGAGTTGGCTCCTCAATGGAGAGTCCCCGATCAGGAAAAAGGGACCTGGGCGGGGATTGCACCAGAGCGATTTCATTTGCTCAACTGTTGGGTGGCTGCATGAAGCTAGCGTTACATTGGAATATGGTAAGAATCACGAGGGATTCTGGAACGGTGAGCTTTTCTGCAAGCAGGTATATATTTTTGCCATTGTTGTATATGGATCAAACTTATGCAGTAATCTTCTCAGTTGACAGAGAGGTTCTTCCCAGCATTCAAGAAGGCACACGGAGATGGGCACATCGCCTGCATACTTGTCGATAACTCACAGGGATGTTACAACTGACTGTCGAGCGAGTAAGTGGAGACGAGCGAGGCAGGCAGGAGCGCCGACGAGCTCTGATCGCAGTGAGACTGGAGCGGAGCTCAACAGGCAGGACTGGAGACAAGTTGTGTATTGAGCGAAGTATCTACAGAGCGAAATACACGATGGCTTACCTGGAGACAAGAGGTCGAAACTAGAGTCTCCAGGTAGC
>NW_006766904.1:225465-266634 GCF_000275845.1 Dichomitus squalens LYAD-421 SS1 | reverse complement strand
GAAGCTAGCGTTACATTGGAATATGGTAAGAATCACGAGGGATTCTGGAACGGTGAGC
The DNA here is from genome assembly GCF_000275845.1 of Dichomitus squalens LYAD-421 SS1. NCBI lineage: Eukaryota > Fungi > Basidiomycota > Agaricomycetes > Polyporales > Polyporaceae > Dichomitus > Dichomitus squalens. The sequence continues at coordinate 266,576 of NW_006766904.1, read as the reverse complement.
TTTTCTGCAAGCAGGTATATATTTTTGCCATTGTTGTATATGGATCAAACTTATGCAGTAATCTTCTCAGTTGACAGAGAGGTTCTTCCCAGCATTCAAGAAGGCACACGGAGATGGGCACATCGCCTGCATACTTGTCGATAACTCACAGGGATGTTACAACTGACTGTCGAGCGAGTAAGTGGAGACGAGCGAGGCAGGCAGGAGCGCCGACGAGCTCTGATCGCAGTGAGACTGGAGCGGAGCTCAACAGGCAGGACTGGAGACAAGTTGTGTATTGAGCGAAGTATCTACAGAGCGAAATACACGATGGCTTACCTGGAGACAAGAGGTCGAAACTAGAGTCTCCAGGTAGCAAGGGATCCAGCTATATACAGGGAACGAACAATGGGCGCTAGAGGACAATAGCGTTGCCATGGGTACAAAGTACAAGGGGTGTAGGACAATAGCGGATGTGGGGACAGAGGGAGCTATTGTCTGTGTGCAGACAAAGGGAAACAATAGCGAGTAGTGAACAATAAGGAAACGTACGAGGCAATGGTTCGAATCGAAAAGGAAACGTAGCGCCGTGAGGGCGGTTCGTGACAAGGGACACTCGGTATATGCACCCGATGCTTTGCGAGCGTCCAAGATGAACCTTAACCCGGGCGGAGCGCAGCCTCACATGCGCGATGGATGGTACTTACGGGATGGTGAGAAAGTGACACAGCAGATGATTTTCCCCTCCGATCATCCAGAGCGCCCCAACCAGCCCAAGGGGATGAAGGCTATTCTGACGGAACGGGGGCTATGGCGGCCCAGGCTTCTCATGAAGTGCAAGGGGAGTTGCGAGGAAGATGCCATGGACTGCTGTGCAACTCGTATCCTCGAGCGGCAACCCAATTTCGAAGCCCAGAAGTCGCGGGTACAAGAAATCATCGAAAACGAAGGTGAGTAAATCAGCAATAGTGGGCAAAGTCAATCTGAAATCTTGATAGGTCATATCTGCATATTCCTGCCAAAATTCCACTGCGAGATTAACTTCATCGAGTACTTTTGGGGTGCGGTAAAGAATTGGCTCCGAGAGCACTGCGATTACACCTTTGACACGCTCCGTGAGAACATGCCGAAAGCACTACAGTCCGTCTCAATCGAGCTCATCCGAAAATGGGAGCATCGTGCTTGGAGGTTTGTTGATGCATATGCTGAGGGCCTCAGAGCGCGGGAGGCACAGCAGAAGGTGAAAGAGTTTAGTTCGCGCAGGTACAAGTCCCACCGCCGGATCCCGGAGCAGCTGGCACAGGCAATGGACGTCATATAGCATTATGTAATATTACCTCGTTGGTAGATAGACGCTCATGTCACGTGCCTTGGCCTTACTAATGAGGTCACTTTGGCCAGTTTTGACCCAATCGAAAAATGCCTTTGGGGATTAGTCCCTCTATTGAAATCCTTGCAAATGACAAATAACGGGAGGGTTTTATGACGATCTAATGGAGTTATAAGGCGGCGCTTAACGGTGTACAAAACTGGTGGTGACTAATTGAACTGCACCATAGTTCGTTGGGAACGGTTGTCTGCATGTACTCGTAGCCTGTGTCTGAGTGGCTACAGTAAGCTTCCGTTGGATGCCGTCTTCTTCCATCAAGAAAATCCACGGCAATTCCTCGTTGAACGACGCAGTTGCACCCTATCACACCTTGGGCTCGGTAGTGAACGGCGTACACATTCATCAATCGATGCCAATGTAGAATGACGTACAGCCCAGCTAGCGCAGAGACGGTGCGACAGGTCGTTTCTCAGATATTTTCTCACAAAGGATAAGATAGCGTACGGAGTTGGGATGCTCTCCTCACTAGCACCTTAAGGCATTGACAAACATAGGTACAGAATGACTTGCTGTGTGGCGTTGAATACGATCAGAGGCTGCGGACGGGCGCGTAGGTTGCCAGAATAGGCGCGAACGGGGTCTCGACAGGCGCGAACAATTGACGCGAACGTCCCTGAAGATGATGGACTTGGAAACACGTGTCGTTTCCCCAGAGGTCCCGGCTTTACGTCTTCGTGCCACCTATCCCCCAACCACCATGTCCTCTCCTGCTCCGCCGCCAGCGGAACTCCAGGCAAATCTCAGACAACGACGCGTCGGGGACCGAACGTCCTCCAGCTCACCAGCAACAAGTAGCGGGGAACCGGACGCACCTAAGCGAGAGGAAGTAGTGTGGGGGAAGACGCCAAGTGGAGAAGGTACGTGGTCCCATACATAAAGCGATACAGGCAGGGAATCTGCAACGCAGCGCCTTGGATGGCCGGAACTTACCTACCCCCGACGGGAAATGCCAACACGGCCAGTATTCTCCCTCGACGGCGTGATGAGCGCGCGCCGCGCGTTGATCTGAGCAGCGTCATCGCTGTACGATGCGCATATTCTGTCAAATTGTACCGTTACTGATTTGCTGACGTACCTCATCTGGCAGTGTTCCGTGTGCCTACCACTCATGATGTGCTGACTCTCTTCCACCCTGGTTATCCCAAGTCACACATCGACCTGCTCAACCTCGCGTTACTGGGTACCCAACTCGTCCTCTTCTTCACGCTTCCCCGAAATGTGTCACGCGCGTTCTTCTTCTTGTACTTCGCGTTCTGGCGAGCAGCGTACGATCTGGGTCTCGGGTGGGTCCTCACGAAGCAGAGTAAACGTAAATGGATTGTCAGGGAGGTGCAGCGCCTCGGATGGCTCGATCCTGACCGCAAGCCTGAGGTCAGGCGGTGGATCAAAAGTCAACTCGCTGGGAAGATGGGCAAAGACTACTCATTCGATGTTTGTTGCCGTGCATTACTGGTCACACGACCAGAATCTGTGCTTACCCACGGTTATCTATAGGAACTGCCCCTAGAGTACAACACATGGCTCTTGTTCCGCCAGCTCGTGGATATCATTCTGCTCAAGTTCGTGTCGTCTAGCATCCGCCATGTCCAAGTCTGACCTCAGTTGTGGTTGGGTAGTGATTTCTTGGCGTACTGCATGTTTGCCTTCTCGTGTTTCCGCATTCCCGAAGGACTGTCCCTGACGCTTCACATCATGAGGTAAGCACACTTACTATCGCACTTCTATTCCTGACCCAAACTCTATTGTTATTATCCAAGGTGGATCGGGGGTATCGCGCTGATTGCCTTCAACCTGTGGGTCAAGACCGAGGCACACCAAGTCGTCAAGGACTACGGCTGGTACTGGGGCGATGTGTTCTTCCAGCGTGGTGCGCTCGTCTTTGACGGCGTATTTGAGCTTGCCCCTCACCCTATGTACTCTGTTGGTGAGTCGATAGATTCCATGCAGTGCTTAGATTCCCTGGCTGACGCGTGCGATAAGGATATGCTGGTTACTACGGTCTATCGCTTATCGTCGGGAGCTATGCCGTTCTGTTCGTGAGTTTGGCCGCGCATGCTGCCCAGTTTGGCTTCTTGGTCTTCTTCGAGAACCCCCGTGAGTGTTCCTTGCGATCTAACCACAAACAATAACTCACCTGACTCATGGGTAGATATCGAGCGCACCTATGGTCAACGCAAGCCTCTGGCTGTGCGTTCGCCGATACAACCTCGTGCTCCGCGCAAGGCGTCCGAAGACTCGCTGGAGTCATCTCACGTCCGTAAGGCATCTACCTCATCAACATCTTCTCTTGCGGAGGCGCCCACTCCCGCGGTAACGGAAGGCGACACGGCGACAGAGTCTGAGGAGCTCATCACTGAAGTTGAGACTGAGACCGAGATGGTTACCCCCCCTCGCCAGCTGAAGAAGCTCAGGACCCATGCGCTGTCGTCGAAGTCGTCGAGAGATAGCCTGGGCAGGCCCGCTTCTCCGAAGACCCGCGGAGCCATCTCCCAGCATGACCTATTCCACCGGTACTTCCGCAAGGATGCGGTACTGCTCCACAACGTCGATATGTTCCGGTAATGCCCCTTTCGCCAGGCTTGTGTGCACAATAGGTTGCTCATTGTAGTTATCTTCGACGGACAGCGCATCCGATTTCCAGCTGATCCTGATTTTGTCCTACGCGGTCGCGCTCACCATCTGCCCAACGAACTCGCTGCCGCTGCACTTCGTCCACGCTCTCACATGGTGCCTGTTCAACGAGTTCGGTCTCGGCCTGCTGCTCCGCGCACAGTCTCAGAACAAGTTCCTCGTTCGCCACTACCTGAAGCACTACCATTACCCTCAAAACGACCGTGGCCAGGGTGCGATTCGGGAAGCCTTGCAGAACTGGAAGGGTATCTATAACATGAGCATGTGCATGTCGTACGGTAGGGATTCTAGTGCTGTCGATTAGTAGCGTGATTCGTGTTGCTGACGCAATTGGGTACTAGTCTCTCTTGGCTGCTTAGCTTGGAAGACGTATTCTGTCCCCGACTGGCAGCATTGGACTGCTGGCAACGAGTTGCTCCGCCATACACTTGGCGCCGTAAGTTCGCGATTTCAATCCTGCCGCATTCGTAGTCTGAGCCCATCTCTCTCCTAGCTCATGATCGGCCTTCACATCTGGTCAAGTCTTGAGTCTTACGAAGTCCTCGGTCTGTTTGGTGTGTCTTCTCGGCATCCTTCCCGACCTCGCATGATTTGACTGGCTGCTTACCAGGCTGGTTCTTCGGTGACTTCTTCATTGAGGACTATCCGGCGCACCTTGAGTATACCGGTATCTACCGGTAAGTGCATGCACCCCAAAACTCAACGTTTGAATGCGTCCTAAGCTCTGTGCCTTCCAGGTACCTCAACAATCCAGAGGTAATTAGCGGTGCCACCTTCTTTGGCCTCGCTCTCGTCTCTGGGAGCAAGCTCGTCTTCGCGCTGGCTGTCATTCGCCACTTGTCTCACTGGTGGTTCCTCAGTCAGGTTGAGTAGTGAGTTTCACCTCTCAACACTATCGTCAGAACGAGTCCCAAACTGACGCTTGCCATTACATAGCCCGCATATGAGGAAGCTCTATGGTGAATCTATTCGTAGTGATGCTGGCTTCGTTAAAGTCATCAAGAAGGTCGCGCAGAAGAACGTGCGTCTCCTTGAGTCGCGCGCCGGCAAGCACGCTCCTGAGATTAAGCGCGTCGCGCGCGAGGTCAAGGGCACGTTTGACAAGGTGTACGAGGAGACCGCCGAAGTCGTTGAGGAGTTCCTTTCCAAATGTAAGTCATTCCCCCTGGTGCACGTTCGCAACGTGTCTCATTGAACCTATTTGTAGCCCGTCCCAAAATATCTGAGGTCGTGGAGGACACTAAGGTTCTTCTCCAACAGTCTCGGGAGCGCCTCGTTATCTCGCGCGTCGCGAACGATCTATCCTCCTACGATACGAACAAGTACAGGATCTCCATCGTCCCCTCAGCAGATGGCACCCTCCGCTTCCACCTCGGTGAGCCGATCCGCGTCAAGTGGCGAGCGCCCAATCACCACTCGCGCAAGGACTGGATCGGTATCTACCGCGTCGGCTCGAACCAGTCGAACCTTGTCACGAAGACGTCGTCACTCGGCATGTGGATGCCCGTGCACGACGGCGAGTACGACGGCGACATCCCGATCGAGCTCCAAAAACCGAAGCGCACTGCGGGCGCCTCCCCGGACTTCGAAGAGGATGAGGTCGTGTTCACGGGGAGCGTGCTTCCCTGGCGAACGGGAAAATACGAGATGCGATACCACCACGACGGTAAATATAATGTGATGAGTCTAGATGGGCCCTTCGAAATCTATGGTACGTAAAACACCTCGTGTCACATCTGGAATTCTATTGTTGATAGTCTGTGTGCTTGTAGTGGACAAGCCGAGCCAACTTACCTTCGATACGGTGCGGGGTACCCTCAAGCGCATCGTCCCTCTCTGCCTCGACTCCGACCCTTCGCTCATCCCGCAGTCGTGCAAGGGCTATTCGGCTCAGGCAGAGGCAGAGGACGGCCGAGATCCCGACGACTTCCGATTCTGGACCGAGCGGCAGGCGAAGCGCATCTCGCTCGCAATCGAGCAGGCTTTCGACGTCGAGCTCACGCCGGACGTCATCGTCGCTGACGCGAACCTCAGTGCACTCGCGAACCGGATCCTCACCTCGAAAGAGCTTCTGTCGGAATGAGAAGGCATTGAGGAGCCGAAACAACCCCGCTTGTCCAAAAGCTTTCATGAACAAATTGACGAATTCAGGACGAACTATACATGTCAGACGTTGGTTACTGAAGAGACATGGCTCTATCCCGGGAACTCTTACCGTTTTTTTTCTTTCATCGCTAGATACGCCAGATGGTTTATAACTCGCCTACAATATAGCGATACACGGTAATTGAGTGGATTTTCCTTCGCTTTAGTCATGCCTGATACTGCCAACCCCGACTGCATCTCTGAGACGATCAAGTGACACCTGGTTTCAGTGACCACTATGGAAAGGCATCCAGGTTCGTACTGGCATGACCATGCTCGCTATGTCGTTCATCATCTCTGAGGTATTGAGTCTGGTTCCCACATACTCTCCCCACTGAACATGCCATTCGCCCGCGTTCGCCGTCTAGACTCCACTTGCAATGTTGCCGACGAGAACGGCCTTCTTGTTGCTGGCAGCGGCGGCAGTTGATGTGTTGAATCTTACAACCTAACAGGAGCCGTGGACATAACTCGGGGAAATTTGCTGGGATAGCCACCAGCCGAACCCACGAGGTTCCGTTCATCGAAGTAGTTCTATAGGTGATGAACAGCAAGACGGCTTTGGAAGGCGGTCCGATCTCCGCATGTCCCCAAGCATCCCCATGTAGCTCACGACCTCGTTGAATGGACATACTGCTACTCTTCGGCTTGGTCGCGAAACCGACGCCATGCAGGTAGGTTATTTGCTAATGCATGGGACAAAAGCAAGCTAAATATGGTACAGATACCCCCGCCTTCATCTCAGCTCACCAAGTGAAGCCATAAGGCGACGCTCTAGTTAGAAGGGCTACAGACATTTACGTCTTCGCTCCTCCACAGGGCGCGGCCGTCTCTTTGCCTCCGCGACGGGATTTTGGGGCTCGAAGTCGTTCGTTTATTTCTAGAGACACCGATATAGCCACAAGCAATATAAGGGACTGGCGCTGGCAGTTAGCCTTTGCTGGCGATCACGATGGCAGGTATTTGGCAATTGCGACCTCGGGAAAGAGCCTATGTAAGAGTGTAGAAGCACCGTTGAGGCGCAGGCGCGGGCTGCGGGCTGCGGATGTTCACAGGGCTGGTCATCAGGCCCCCCCCCCTACTTGAATACCAATCCACGAAACCAGGAACTTCTTGGCCCATAATATTGGCTTCAGCCATATGCAAGAAACGCGCAGACCGAAAACACCTCGCTGATGGTCAATTTACCTTCTTCAGAGACGTGGCCTCCGCCATCGCCGAGGACACGGCGTTTTGCTGTGGCGTTTAAGGGGACAAAGGGCGGCGTAATTGAGTAGCCGCTCTCAATATGCGGTATTAGAGACCTTCGCCTGGGCGCCGTGAGTCTGTTCGAGCAGAAAATAGTGCATTCGCAACGGTGCGAGCACATGAGTGCAGAGCACGTATCCGCAACGTTGACTGGGTAAATGCAGGTCATATGTCCCAAGTATTCAACGAGGACCCACCTGCATACCAAGGATGTGAGACAAAGGAGCATCCTCCGCTGCTCAGTGTAGTATCCACTGCATATACGCGTCGCCGTCGAGAGGCAGGCCGAGTTGGCTTGTTGCATCATGATCTTGGTGGCGCCGGTCGGCACATCCCGTTAAGCACTAGTAGTCACCGCCACTGCCCCGGGCCTGGGCCCCTCAGTCAAAGCTGAATGTGAACACTACATAACACCAGTTGCTCTCTTCCACTACAACCTCGCCCGCCATTACGTCCTATAGTATCCCCGTGGCAATCAACGATCTATTGATCGCAATTCACAGACTGTAGGGATGCAACTCTAGCCCCGCTCACATCATGAGAAGCATCTAAGACGACAGTTGGCGCACGAAACGAAGCGCAGCCAATGCTCTCAGTCCCTGTCAGCGAACGTGCCACAGGTCACTTGCGCATTCAATGAAGGCTTTATTCATAGCATACGACGATCTGTACCTTTTTCAGTCTTCTCCGTGCTCCATTGCAACCGTGGTCCTACAGACGAGCAACCTCAGCAGACAATGATAATTTGTGAGTATGGCTCGAACTTAACCGTCGGAACCACTACTGACGCCTTTCAAAGAATGGAAATGTACTTACAGAGCATGCTGACGATCTTTCTATTGGTGGACTTGGTGTACATGTGCCAGTCGCATGACGCCTGCGACGAAGTTGTTTTTCCGGGGGCTATCTTGGCCAAGCGCCTCACGAGAGTTTTGTAGGCAGTCCTCAGGTATAAAAGCCTCGTTGGTCTCCCTCATCGGTCCTCAGACAATCCCCTGTCTACACATCGCCGTCCTCAGACTGTCCCTCGTCTACACAGTGTAAACATGCAGTTCGCGTACTTAATCAACATCGTCCTCGCTGCCCTTCTCGTTGGCTACAGTGAGTACACGGACTCTCTTCCGAATACGAGCTTTCTCGTTCACTAACTGTGTGCTACAGACGCTGCGGCTCCCTCTGATGTTACTGGGGTGTCCGCCGTCGAGGATATTAAGCACCACCCGCACCACCACCACAAGGGTCACCACGTCGGTCGCGGTCAGCACACGGATTCTGACTTCGAGAGAATATCTCTCATTGATTGGTCTCTCCATACAGATGCTGCTGCCGACGTCGGCACCGCTGACGTGCCGGTCGCTGCGGTTGATGTTCCTTCTGAGGATGTCAAGCACCGTCACCACCACCACAAGGGGCATCACGTCGGCCGTGGTGAGCATACACTCATCGCCCCCAGTATTTCCATATCTGACGACTCTTCGTCCTGTACAGACACTGTTGAGGCCGCTACCGTGCCCTCGGAGGACGTGAAGCACCGTCACCACCACCACAAGGGCCACCACGTCGGCCGCGGTGAGTATACGCACTTTCGTGCTAATCCTGCTCCGTCAACATACTATGCTCTACAGACGTCGTAGAGGATGCCTCTGCCCCATCCGAGGACATCAAGCATCGTCACCACCACCACAAGGGTCACCACGTTGGTCGCGGTGAGTCTATGCTCATCGGCTCCAAGAAGTCCTGTCCAGTGGACTCACTGCGCGACAGACGCTGCTGCGGTTGAGGCGGGGCCTGACGAGACCCCCACCGAAGACATCAAGCATCGTCACCACCACCACAAGGGTCACCACGTCGGTCGCGGTAAGTGGTGGCGGATGTCTATCTTGCGACGTATACATCTTATCGTGTCCTTTAGATGCTGTCGAGGACCCGACCGAGGACGTCAAGCACCGCAAGCACCACCACCACAAGGGCCACCCCGCCGCCTGAGGTAGCGTCCTCTTGGGATGAGGCAGGGCGAAGCGTGACTGCGAGCCTCCGCGCATCCCAATGCAAGAAGTGACGAATCCCTCGGTTGGACGGCTTGGTGGAAATTCGCGCATGTACGATATTCAGCAGTGTATGAGCCGTCTCCCTGTGGTGCATGAGCATGTATGCAGTATGGGGCGATTCCAAGCTCCGAGATTGGCAATGATAAATCTAGTGAACGCAGTCTGTCTTTCCCGGGGTCTCGAGGCTATGAACCGTTGCAGGTTCCGCGAACGACCGGCATAATGTCCTCGTCTCAGCTGAAGAACATTCGGTCTATCTTTCTTGCGGCGGCTTCGAGTGTTCTAAGTGAAGGTAGCATAGAAATCCCTCAGGCCTCCGAGGACCTCTCCAGTGGACGGTGTTTCGGGCAATCACCGTAGCATATTACGGGGTCTGGCCGGATTCGCCTTCCCTTGTCACAAAATGTGTAAGTAGCGGAACGACACACGTTCTTCAACGACCAAGGTCCCTTCTCCCGATCCAATATTGTCACCGTGGCGGCCAGTCGAAACCAAAGTTTCCATTGCCATGGCTCGCGCACATGGGACACGGTCGCGGGCCCTGCCGAAGGCGAGATCAGGTGGGCCCGCTCCCGCTTCGATCACGTCCAAGCCCTGCCGAGGCCCGACAGCTTCACCCTTCGTCGTTCCCAGCAGCTTGCCTCTCCCCACGACCGTCTAGCACCCCCAGCACCCGCGTTCGGCCCCTCCGCGCCTTTGCTCCAGCTAGACGACAGGCATTCGCTGTAACGACCCTTACGTTTTCCACCATAAACCCCGCAAAACAGCTTAAAATCAATCCAGGAAACCAGGAGCAATGGCCCGCTACGCTGCGTCCACGTCCCTCGCTCTCTTCGCCGCCCTCCTCTCGCTCTGGTCTGCCACGTTCCTCTCTGCGCTCGCGTCGCCCCTCTCGCCTGCCCCTACTGCGCTCGGTGGCCTCAGCCAGGCCTCACCCCAGCCTCTCGTGCTCGCGCGCGGCGTCAGCGCGGAGCGGAGGCAGGACGACGGGAGCGAGCCCGTGTTCCCGGCACAGCCGCCGTCGTGCCCGATTTGCCAGCAGAACTTTGGGAGCATCGATAGCTGCGCGCAGGCGGCGCCGGTGTTGCAGAACTTCTCGATGGTGAGTGGTGCTGTTTGCCTGAGAGGCCGAATGTTTGCGGTGTCAAGCTGGCGGAGGGGAGTCGTGCCGTGGAATGGGCATGACGTGCCGTAGGACCATACCGGGGGTTGACAGGAACAGAAGTGAACTTTGGAAATGGGAAGGGAGAGAGGAGTTGATTGGGTTCAGTACTAATTGAAGACGCCTTGCAGATCATCTTCAACCCGGGGGCGTTCATCGACGTTATCAAGTGCGCCTGTGCGGACACCTTCCAGAGTGCATACCCGCAATGCGTCGACTGGTATGACACACGCTTTCATGATTTGTATGGCATTTTCCTCATGATACGCTCGCTAGCTTCATCAAGACGAACCAGACGTCGTTCCTGGACTCTGACTCGGCGAATCTCCCGGGAATCGTCGACGGCATGCGCAAGATCTGCGCCCTCGAGAGCACGCTCCTTGGCAATGTCTCGAATTCGGATGGCGAGACGACCCCCACCTCCAGCGCAGCTGCGGCCACCGCGACGACGGCGAACGGTGCTTCCTCGCTTTCGTCGTCGTGGTCATGGTCGGCCGTCGCCGTCGCTGTTTTGTCGAGCTTCGTCGCTGCGCTGCTGTGATGTCCTTCTTGGTGACTCCGCGGACAAGGACACGGCTCTTGATGGTCCGTTACGAGAAGTTCGTGCTGTGGAAGGCTTATTTATACCCTATTTTTGGTGTCGCTTGTTGCACCCGCTAACGACCTGTTACGACTATAATGACCTTACTTACGACCTGCGATGTACCTGCTCTAGTAACTAGTGAAACATTGTCTGCCGCAGCCAGCACCTACGCTCTATGCCTAGCCATCCCGTGTGGGCACCACGATCACGTGAAGCGTCGGCGGGCAGGCTCGCGACTGCAAAAGCGAGCATGTCGCACTGTTTGTCCTCGAGAGACGATCGGCCGTACTGAGAAGGGCTTATAGTACTACTTTGAGAGGATGGCAAGAGACTCTTTGTGGGGCGCACCTCAACGGAGCACGCCTTTGTGAGATATTTATCCTGTGGCCACACGTGCCGTAAACCTTTCCCTTCAACCACCACCACCTCCACCCCTACCTCACTCTGCTCAGCTACACTCTAGGCTCCCCTGCTATCTCAATCGAACTAACTGTTGTCAAGACATCTGTCACAACATCCAACGCACCATTTGTATGCCGCAACGATGAGCGACAAGACACTGAACGCGGCGCAGGCTGCGGGGTGTCAGACCCCGTTGCCGACCCGGAAGCGAGCATGGGCCCCGGGATCGGTCACCCCCAACCTCTATTCCGCGGCCAAGAAGAGGCGGCGGATGTCCCTCGCGGACGAGGACAATGCAGACTTCGAGGCCTTTGGCGCAGAGCTTGGATCTGCGAGCAAGGTCGATGTGGTACGTGTGACTTCCTTCCTTGTCCCGAGTCGGGGATCGGGCGTTCCTAAGTAGGGTAGCGTGCGTGAAGGTGGACATGATCGGCGACGTGAGGAGCATGTGGGGGACGGATACCCTGCGGCGGTGTGTGCATCGTGGTCGTGCGGTGTGTATCGCCCGGCTTGACCGGAAATACTAGAACTTCGGGTTGACGGCCTCTTCGAGCCCTTGTGCATACTGTCAGACATGACCTTGACGGCTGCGGTAGTGAGCGAGAACGGTCCATATGGCTGCTGTGGCGAATAGTAGAACTTGCGAGACGTCGCAATGCAACGAGCGTTGTCTGGGACATCGCCAGCATGCAAACCATACCCCCTCCTGTAGTGTCCCATACCACATGTGCTTCTTCCGTTGCGTCGAGAAGTGGCACTGCACATCGATGCGCCTCATGGCGCCAAAGTCACGGTGTCGAATGTGTGGCATGAAGCTGACTGTTTGTCCTTTCAGTCCGACCGCTTCATTTCTGCACGGAAAGACCGCGCATTGCCCCTCCAGACCACGCCGCGCACACAGCGGATAGCCAAGCTTTTCGGCCTTGCCGACGACCGCGTCCTCAACTTCACCGACACGAACACTGACAAGAAGTCAAACAACTCGTACCTCAACCGACATCGCTTCAACTTCCACCAGCTTCTCAAAAAGCCGCACGTCGTTCCGTCGACATCCGCAGAGGCGCACCTTGGGTCGCGGAAGCAGTTCATCCTCGCCCTGGACGGGCCTGGCATCCCCTCCGACCTCTTCGCCTACCCGATATCGTGGTCCGCGCGGAACGCGATCGCAGTGGCATGCGGCTTCGATGTGTACTACCAGGAGCTCGACTCCAGGAAGATCTCGCACCTCTTCAAGCTCCCGCAGCGACAGCGAGGGCGGCTGATCAGCATCGAATGGTCGCCGAGTCGCCCGAACCTCATCGCCGCGGGGACGATGAACGGCGAGATGCAGCTCTGGGACGCGGACGCGACAGCGCAGCTCGGGGTGTGGCAGGAGGAGGGCGACGCGGACGTCGGCGGGCTCAGCTGGCACGAGAGCACGCTCGCCGTCGGGCTGGGTGACGGAGCGATATCGCTGCATGATACACGCTCCCCGGCCCGAATAGGTAGGCTCGAGATGCACAGGGACAAGGTGCACGGGCTCCGGTGGCGGCACGATGGGAACTACTTGGCGAGCAGCGACCAGGCGGGCGTAGTGCAGATCTGGGACGCGCGCGCGAGCAAGTCGCTCACGCTCTCGAACCGGTGGGGCAGCAAGATCAAGCACCACGCGCCGATCAAGGCAAGCGTTTTCCGCTGCCTGTCTGACACATGCACTCAGTACTCACCTCCCGTGGCTGCAGGCTCTAGCGTGGTGCCCGTGGAAGCCCGAGCTGCTCGCGACCGGCACTATGCACCCCGACGGCAAGGTCCGCGTCTGGAACATCAACAGCACGATCGGCACCGCGCCCCCGGCGCACATCATCCCGCTCAACACGTCCGTCACCTCCCTCCTCTGGTCCCCGCACTGCAAGGAGCTCCTCTCCACGCACGGCATGTCCTGGGTGCCTCGCGGCGGCGCGAGCGACTCGTGCCCCAACCTCGCCTCCTCCTCTGCCGCCGCTGGCTCCTCCTCCATGGACCCCGGCAACGGCAACCCAGGCCGCCGCCGGCACCGCGACCGCGAGCGGCCGGTGGCCGCAAAGACGGTGCTGACGAACTCGTTGACGGTGCACGCGTACCCGAGCCTGCGGCGCGTCGTGAGCGTGCCGGCGCACACGGGCCCCGTGGGCCACAGCTGCCTGAGCCCGGACGGGACGATGGTGTTCACGATCTGCCCTGCGGAGGAGGCGATGAAGATGTGGCGCGTGTGGGGCGTGCCCGAGAAGGCGGAGCGGAGGGAGAGCGTGTTCGACAGGTGTACGATCCGGTGAGCGCGAGGATGAGGGTGAGCGCGAGACAGGTGCGGTCCGCGAGACGTCGCTGTGCTAGGTCGGCCGTTGAATTGCGGGGCGTGGTGTAGGTTGATCGTGTTGGCCTTCGTGGCTGCTCGGACCAAGTAGGTACAAATGCCGATGCTGTGCGTGCGCTCTTTGTAACGATTGCGGGACGTTGTGGGTGCTCTCCCGCGACGCTCGCTGTGTTCTGTGCCATGTCTCTTTGTAACCACATACTTTGCTGTAGCTGGCACGTTGCTTTATACATATGTCCATCCCTACACCATGTCCCGTAAGGGCCTTGCTAGATTGAGACCTTCAGGTCATCCACTGGCGTCAGCCGACTTCGCTCTAATGCAAGTTGCATATTCAGCAAGGCATTGATGTACATACCTCCCCATAGCTGCATCCGAAAAGCCAACGCCACTCAGCGTGACGTCCCCAGCCGTTTCAGGCCACGCAACGCACACGCAACCGTTCGTAGCTGCCATGCATGGTAGCAGGCACTGCTGAACGGATGGTATACAATTCCGTCTATTCCGTCCTATTCTACAACATGACATCGCGTCGTACAGTACCTAAGCCAGGTCCGCGTCCTCCCAGTTCTCCGCATCCTGTGCTGCCTGCTCCGCTGAGACGACCTCGTCCGCCCCGGCAGGCCGGGCACCGTGGCTCGCGACAGCGGCGCGCGCATGCTCCACGGCGAGCTGGGAGACGTAGTACCTGTACTCGTTCTGCGCCTGCAGCTGCGCGGTGTGCGTCCACAGCTCGTACGCCTTGTGCATGACGTGCGCCGGCGGGCCCTGCAGGCGGGCGAGCGCCTCCTGGATTGTGACGAGGTGCGTCTCGTAGTCTACCTCGTCGGCCATGCGCGTGCCGGCCTCGACGGTCTAATCGGCGATAGGTCGGGGTCAGATACGCGGTGTGAGAACGAGGACAGCTTCGGGAGAACGAGGACGGACGGACTGACCGCGTCTGCTGGGATCTGGCCCACGTACCAGAAGGTGAGGTACTCGCCGCGCTGGTGATTGCGCCCCCCGCGGCCGTACCCCATCAGGGATATGTAGATGGGCTCGGTGCATGGGAGGATGCGCGAGCGGTCGAGCCGCCGGATCGAACCGGGGGGGGTTGGGGCGTTGTGCGGGAGGACGACGGGGAGCAAGCTGACGCGGTATCCGGACTGCAGGGCGGAGGTGAGTTAGTGAGTTCCGCGTGTGAGGCTATAGCCTACGAGCGTTCGAGAGTTCATGAATGATCTTTTGAAGAGTTCTAGGAAAATACGGATACGGCAGGTCCTGGCCGGGACTCAGCCAGGGCGATCGCAGGGATCGAGTATGGCGGGAGAGGTGGATAGACACTCGAAGCGGTGCTAAAACCACCGCTCCCCTGAACTTCCGTGTCTTGGGACGCGAGCACAGGGACTCACCTCTTCGTAGGCTTCCCGCAGTGCCGTCTGCTCCAGGGACTCTCCGACGTCCTTCCTGCCTTTGGGAAGGAACCAGTAATTGTGCTCGCGTCCGTGCCTGTCTTTCTCCCTTTGGCATAGTATGACTACCTTTCCGGACGAGGGCTGGATGATGGCCATGCCCGACCCGAGCATGAAGTCCGAGGCGAACCACACGCTGTCCGGGACGGCGGGGGTGGAGTCGTTCGATAGGTGGTTAGGGTCTTCGGCTACGGCGGCGGTAGCAGCGGGAGGGCGATTGAACCTCGACTGTGGCTGAACTGTGGTGGTCGCAGAGGATGCTTGTCTCTGGTGCTGTCGCGGGCCGTGACCACGACTGTTTCCATTGGTATGAGACGGTCCGGAGGTGGAATGGTTGGACGGTGGTTGGGTCTTTGCAGGGCCTCCCAGCACGCGGGTGAACGACCACCGACTACTTGCCATGGCTTGGAAATGGATGGAGGTGATGAAAGTATGTGTGAGGCCTGAAGCAGAGGGCGCGTCCGAAAGAGCTGAGAAGTGACATCGATTGCGAAGCGTAAGAGGCGTCTGAGGGCCACGCCGCTGCGAGACGTCCGTCTGCACCGGCGGCTGTGCCACATGTTCCATGATGTCATCATTGCTGAACCAAGTACTCGAACCCGACTTCCAACTTGGATAGGATGAGCATGTCCTCCTCGTCCGGTATTATTCGATGGGATTGAAAATCTCAAAGGCCGCATAAGACATATATAAGTGCGTCTTTCCTGCCTAGATTGTCGTTCAACGATAGCGGTGAATTTTGTGTCCAAGGTCTGGTCGCTGGTTTCACCGATAACTACATATGAGGGGCAGGAAGGGTGGTCGCGTTTCCTCGGGTATTGGTATGCTAGGTTCTTGCTTGAAATATCTGTGCAGCAACTTGCCAATGAAGAGCACAGAACTAGTGCCAAATAAGTGTCAGTGCGTGGGATTCCCACACAGCGATTTCACATTTATCACTGTTCTCATCCTGCAAGTGCCTCGGATAGGACGGCATGTATGCTGTGATTCATTGGTGTACACACACACTTCTGGCAAGCCGGATTTCGAGCTTAAGTTGAGTACTAGTTTCTAGACACCTTGATGACGACCTTCCCGACATGCTGCTGGCTCTCCAGATACTCATACGCTTCTCGGGTGTGCTCGATATCGAAAACCTTATTCACAACAGGCTTCAGCTTCACCGCCTCAATCAACCGGATCAAATCTTCGAACCTGTACGTCGATCAGTTGCCGTCAGCCCACAATCACTAGAGGTTGCCAGAGATGAACGCACTGTTGGCGAGAACCAATGATGATACCGCGGTAGTGGAGACCCTTGCCATGGACGAACAAGGGCAGCTGGCTGGCGTCCCCTGGCTAGATGAGTCATCGGTCCTCTTGGAACCCCTCATCAAGTAGATCTTTGCATACCCCTGCCACGATGCCGATGACGGATAAGTTGCCTCCATACCTCGTCGCCTTTGCGGACTGAATGACCGTAGCTGGGCCACCGACCTCGAGGACATGGTCAATGCCGCGGCCGTTCGTGAGCTTGAGAAACTCCTCCTCCCATTTCGGCGTCGTCTTGTAGTTGATCACGTGCTTGGCACCGAGCTTCTTCGCAATCTCGAGCTTCTTGTCCGAGGACGACGTGGCGATGACGGTTGCACCCGAAGCGACGGCGATTTGCAGACCGAAGATCGAGACGCCTCCGGTGCCTTGGACTAGGACAATGTCACCGCCCTTCAAGGTGGGCTTGCCGCCAAAGAGGCCATTGTAGGCGGTAAGAGCAGCACATGGAAGGGTTGACGCCTCTTCGTAGCTCAAATGTTCAGGGATGCGCACGAGAGCCTGACGAAGCGGAGAACGCGGTGCAACAGATCTATCACGCGTAATAGATGGTATGAGCCGCTGGTAATTACGAACAAAGCACCGGCGCCCAGTTTACCAGTAATAGACAGACTAGCCGCCGAACATGAGGTTTGTTGAGCTAATTCAACAGTGGATAAATACAGTCTAGTAGAGCATATTACAGTGCTTTGCAACAAAGATTGCAGTGCGAAGCGCGCAAAATCCTGTTTAGGCGTGTTCAATTCTTGTCGCTCGCTCATTTCCTCGCGCGCCTACCGGGCGTCTGCCTACCTGGATTCAAGGTCAGATCAAGCGCCTGTAGCACAGCGAGCAGAGGTGCGCAGGCAGCGGGTGCAACACGACCGCATGAGCGTCGCGAGCTGGGACTGAGGAGCGACGCGAAAGCTTAACGATTTGAAAGATAGTGAGCTCCATGACTCGAGACGCGGAGTCGTCCCGCAAGGTTTTGAGTCCAATTGCCATCAGGCTTACAGTGGCAACCCCAGGTGGCCAGAGAAGCGTGTCGTGCCGAATCTGGTTCCGATTTGGGCGCATTGTGTACAATTATTCTCGGTCAACAAGCCTATAGCGATCTGCCGACGTCTCCATCCACTTTCTGGACAGATTTTCTGGGCATAACAAACCTAGCATAGGACGAAAACGTCGATCTCGCTGCACCGCTGCCTGTGCGGCTGTGCTACAGGCGCTTGATCTGACCTTGAATCCAGGTAGGCAGACGCCCGGTAGGCGCGCGAGGAAATGAGCGAGCGACAAGAATTGAACACGCCTAAACAGGATTTTGCGCGCTTCGCACTGCAATCTCTTTTGCAAAGCACTGTAGAACGGAGTAAATACAAGTACTTAATTCAGAACCATAGTGGAATAGTTCCCCTCTGTGTGCCCTAATGCAAATATGATGGTCTACAGTTCATGAACCTCTCGCTGAGTCAAGGCTAGAATACACTTGGCCCAATGTGCCACGTGGCTGGGCTATCCCGAGAAACTCGGTGCACCTGGAGACACGCCCTTGCGCCCCGGCGACCAGACCTCGTACTCACAATCACTCCTCTTGCTTCCCCTCGACCATTCGCTCCTGGAAGATAGCCTTCATCCTTTTTCTGAGAGCTGGGAATCCTACACACACTGTCGGCTTCCAGTATACCCGTGGAATGGCTGTCATACACACCCGCGCAGGTACGCACTACAGACTTATAGCCCCGCGGAGCCCGTGACGCCCGCGCTAGTGTGCGGACGTCGTTTTGCAGGAGACAGAGGGATTTCCCCTCTGCATCGGTTCAATCCCTCGCGGATTGAACAGGTGCTCTCGCGTTTTGTGGATGTTGGTCTGATATGCTTACCCAAGTCCAGACCCTCGACCAAGCACGAAAGAGGAGCCCCTCGGCAGCTTCCCCATAATCTTCTTGTTCACAACATGCACATTGTGTGGACTGTTCCTCCTGTGGCGCCGGGCATCTGCAATTAGGACGGTCGTTGCGCACCGGTGAGTAACTCTTGTATATCTCCGTTCTGTTGTCTTGCATGGAGGTGGCGAGGTGTTACCGGGGCGTACGAGGAACATTTGGCGGCAAAGAAGCACGCTTCTAGGATGTTAAATTTGTGTATCGCGGTACCGATACTGACCGTCACTCGTTTTAGACTAGAGACCTGGAATCAAGGAGAAGGTCGCATACGGCTGTCGGTCGATGACGGGCCGTCAGCACGAGAATTCCTAGACGACGACTACGATGACGATAACGAGCGACTTGGAGACTCCGAGCCGCTAGCCATCAGAGCAGAACGTCTGCGGAAAGCCGCATCTCCGGCGGAGCAAGCAGCGGAATCTGTCGCCCAGCGCACAGGGCTCTTTGAAGCGGATACGGAGGAGCCACCTCCGCCACCCCCGAAGGTCTGATGAGGCCCTTTGAATGACATGCTAGTGAGCCAAGACGTCCCATATGACGCATATCGTCTGCTGACTTCGGCCACTGTATGTCAGTGTAGTACGGTGCCTATCATGTCGTAGGCGGCGCTTGTCCGGTAATTATAGCCAATGCATTTGATGCTAGATTCTAAGTTTCTCCTCCCGTACCTCGAGATTCTGACGGAACCTTGAGCCTGCCTTGGAAGTGTGATGCTTGTCCTACGAGAGGCCTGCATCAAGTCGCAGCGAGAGCACGGGTTCTGCAGCTATGTTTCAACGACACAGCACAAGAAGTCCTCTTGGGACGTATTTTGTTTGACTCGTGAGTGTTTCAGCAATTTATGCATTTTGGCGTACTCCACCTCCAGGTCTTCTAATGCCCCAGGAGAGCGATGCGGGGCTCGGGTTTTGTAGCGTTTTCTTGAAACCCCGGAGCTCAAAATAACTCCTGCATCTTCGCAAGCGGCGATTGCGCTCATCGTCCTGTGCCCGTGATGCGGTGGTGATCAGGTGACACTCCCTACCGCGGACCGTCGGCATATCATACGCTGACTGGCCGCTCAGTCCATCGACTTGCCCTGCACGGCCAGCCACCCTTGTCTTGGATGTTTCGAGACTTCACGTAACGCGTCCTCGTGCACTAGACAACGCACTTCCCGAAGTCGCTCCGCTTCGAGCTCCTCGTCTTCTCCTGGTCATGGGGACGGTCCATAGACTTGATCTCCGCTAGCGTGTATGCAGTGCGTGCAATAATACTCGGGCGCATAAAACCTCGGGCTGCACAAGCTCGAAGCCGTCTCTGACCGGCTCTTCAGCTTGACTGCATCATGGCTACTCGTCGCCAGGTCAAACTGGCCGTCCTTGGCCTACTTGCGTTCGCAGGAAGCGTCTTGGGAATTGGTCAGGACACATGCGTCGCGTTCAAGTCCTCACCCTCAGCGTTCACGATCGTGAACAGCGGCAAGGCTGCTCCTATCCTGCTGTCTCCTGATGAATGGCCTGCTGTCCAACGCGCAGCCACTGACTTCGCTTCTGACATCGAGGCCGTTACTGGAGTCAAACCTACGCTCAGGAATATCACCACTTCGCGAGCATCGTCCCTCATGTTCAATTCGACGTCCTTTGGTTCCAACACGGCCGTCATCATCGGCACTCTGGGCAGGTCGTCCCTCATCGACGAGATCGTGAACCGCACGAAGCTCGATGTGTCTTCCGTCCAGGGCAAGTGGGAGGCCTTCATGGCGAAGGAGGTTGCAGACCCGCTCCCGGGGATCAAGAGCGCGTATGTCATGATCGGCGCGGACAGGCGTGGGACGATGTTCGCGCTTTACGACCACTCTGAACAGTTCGGTACGTATAGACATACCAACTTGGGTGCACCACGCGGCGCTGTGGCTCATCGTTCTTCTTTGCGCGTCAGGTGTCTCGCCTTGGTATTGGTATGTCCTAAGGCCATGTCCATCCTACTGGAGAGTAGGTGCGATAGAGGATGCAGGTGATCTGACTGCCGGAATAGGTGGGCGGACGTACCGACCACGAAACATAACGCGTTGTTCGTGAACTCGTCGGGATGCTCGCACGGTACTCCGACGGTGAAGTACCGCGGCATCTTCTTGAACGATGAACAGCCTGCGCTCCAGAACTGGGCGATGGAAAAATTCACGAACGGCACTGGGGCTCCGCTCACCGGCTCGCCGTTCAACCATTTCTTCTACACGAAGCTGTGCGTGTTATCTTTGCGCAGTTCTGGATGAGCCTTCCTCACATCGGCGGTCAGGTTTGAGTTGATTCTACGGATGCGAGGAAATTACCTCTGGCCAGGTACGTTTCTTCTCGAGTTGTCGTACTATGCGGCTCAACACCAAATCATGTCATTTGTTACTCGAACGCGCAGCACAATGGAGCAGGTATGCGTCCCTTGCCACGTGACCGCGTCCCACCTGAAGCCGAGACTCACCGTGCGCACACAGTGCGTTCTGCATCGACGACGTCCAGAACCAGCCCCTCGCCGACTGGTATGGGATCGTCATGGGTACAAGCCACGAGGAACCGATGATGCGCTCAGTGCCGGTCGAGTGGAACCTCTTCGGAGTGGGACCATGGGACTACGCGGCGAACCAGCAGAACGTGTACAACTTCTGGAAGGTCGGCGCGGAACGCGCGAGGCCGTATGAAGGCGTGTTCACGATCGGCATGCGTGGGAACGGTGCGTGCCTATGTGCATTGTCGTCTGATGCGAGGTAGACGATGCTGAGCTCGTGTTTTGTTTTGGGGGTGTAGGTGATTGTGGGTGACGTTATCGTACCCCATGCTTTTGGGCGTGCGTGTTGAGCAGTGTATCTCTCGCAGTGCCCATCTCTGGTTCTGGGAGTGATGAACAGACAATCCAACTTTTGGAGAAGATCGTGTCCGACCAGCGCGGCTTGTTGGGGCAAGTGTTCAACACAACAGACGTGACAACCATCCCTCAGGTTTGGACTCTCTGTGAGTCGTCCCGAACATCTGCGGGATTGTACTCATTGCTGATACCACGGCAACAGACAAGGAGGTTGAGGGCTACTACGACGAAGGCATGACGGTGCCGGACGACGCGGTCATATTGTGGAGTGACGACAAGTGCGTCCCATTGAGATGGTTTGTTTGGAGAACTGCTGAACCTCGAGTAGCTGGGGTAATGTGCGTCGCAACCCATTGCCTAGCGAACGCAACAGGACGGGCGGCTCTGGTGTTTACTATCATGTAGGTGCCCTTCTATACCTTCCGCACGCACTGTCTGATACCTTTGTGGATAGGTAGACTATGTAGGCGACCCTAGGGATTACAAGTGGATCACGGTGAGAAGATTTTACATGTCATCATAAGCAGGACGCCGGCTCACATTTCCATAGAGCAGTCAGATTGAGAAGGTATATCCAGGATGTACGGGCGCAGGCTCTGACGCTGAAGTGAATGCCGCTAGACCTTCGAGCAACTGTCAACCGCTGTCAACCGCGACGCGACAAACATATGGATCCTCAATGTTGGCGATCTTAAGCCATACGAGATGCACACGGAATTTTTCCTCACCCTCGGATACGATTCATCGAAGTGGAATCCGTCTAACCTCAACACGTTCGTTACAAGCTGGGCTCAGCGCGAATTTGATGTGTCCGTTGCAGACGCTGCAGAGATTGCGAGTATCATCCACAACGTGACGCAACATAATGCCAGGCGTAAGCCGGAGCTGCTGAACTCGACAACGTACAGCTTGACGAACTACAGAGAGTACGCATCCGATCATTCTACTCGTTGCATAGAAGTCTCTACTAACGTGGCTGTGGATGCGCAGAGCGGATAACGTGCTTGCCATGCTGCAGGGATTGAGCAACTCCTCGACACGGCTGTACAATTCTCTGTCGTCGGAATTCCAACCGGCATTTTTTGAGCTCGTCCACCACCCGGTCCAGGCGACGTTGACACTCACGAACATGTGGATATCCGCGGGTATTAACAACCTTCGAGCGTCGCAGGCTCGCCTTAGTGCGAACAATTACATGACGCAGGTCGAGAGTTTGTTTGATCAGGACTATGCCATCGAGGTCGACTATCATACTATTTTGAATGGTAAGTCAGTCTTTCTTCCCGGTGTGATACAAACACTGACAAGTCTATATAGGGAAATGGCAAGCTTGTTCCTTCAAAGCGATGAAGATTCCCCTGACATCATCATAGGGACCATATGATGGATCAAACGCATGTTATGTACTACTATTGGCAGCAGCCCATGGCTAACACGTACGGCTGCTCGCGGGTACTACTGGGTTCATGCTAAGACTTTTCCAGAATGCCGTTTGTAACGAAGGTGCAACCTAAGAAACAGGCTCTTCCTGGAGCAATGAGGCTTACTGTCGAGGGAAGCTTAGGTGCTTGGTACGTAGTCTTCGCCCACTCGTCAAAGATTTCATCGTGTTGAAATATCCTTGAAGGCCTGGCGACGACATGAATAACTGCGCCGCAGAGTACGGCTGCCCTGACCCGTCAATATCTATCGATCCTTTCGTACCGACTGGGAACCGCTTCGTCGATATCTCCGCAGGCGGTCCGACGCCTTTCACATTCACTGCAACGAGCAACGTCTCCTGGCTTGACATCTCCCCTTCGCATGGCTCGATATCCCCCAGCTCCCCCGAACAACGCGTCTTCCTGAGCGTCGATTGGAGTCAAGTCACCGGCGCGGAGGCAGCGCTGATAGTCTTCGATGCCACCGTGGAGGACCAGCCGTCCATGTCAAGCACTGTGACGCTCACGGCAAACCACACGATCGTGCCAAGCGGGTTTTCCGGTACGTGCCTTCCATTCCTCCCGGTGTTCTAAGCCGATGGGGGCTGATCATTTGAGCGCTGTGCGGCTGCGCCGCACCGCAGGGTTTGTTGAGGGCGATGGCACGGTGTCTATCGAAGCCGCCCATTCTTCTCGGAACACGTCGGTCCAGGGAATCACTTGGACCGAAATACCTGGACTAGGGCGGACGCTGTCTGGCGTCACGCCGTGGCCCCGCGGCGGCGACGAACTGAATTTCACCGCCGGAAGCGGTCCTAGCATGTAAGTTTCAGTTCTCCCTTATCTACATATCTCTCGCCTGCGCAACATACGGCGCCGCACGCCCCGGCGAGGTTGCTCTGGAATGATAACCTGTCGTTCTGGACAAAACGGGCTGGGTCTTGCGATTTGGGGTTCAATTTGCGGAAACTTACTGACCCCTCCCCCCCTGCGGCGCTTTTGATGTAGCGAGTACGACTTCTTTCTCTTCAATACAATGGGGCAGAGCGGCAACGTAACGGTTACGACACTGGTATCGCCTTCATTGAACACCTTGGGAGACGACCGCCCGCTGGGCTTGGCGTTACAGATTGACAACGGGACGACGCAGACAAGCTATTTTGTGCCTCGTTCAGTACCGGGTGACACGCCTCCCGGGTGGGACGGTAACGACGGGTGGGTTGCGAACAGTATCATTGAAGTGCCGATGGTGTTGCCGGTGCAGCCTGGCGCGCACACGCTGAAGGTACGTATCGTGGAACCTTAACTCTAACGGAGATATGGAGGTACTGCTGAATGACGGCTTATCGACCTCGTACGCAGGTGTGGATGATTGAACCCACAGTTGTCGTGCAGAAGATTGTCATCGGTAAGCGTTTTCTTTCGTCTACAATACCTTGCTAAGCGGATATGGGGTTGACATCGTAGACACCGGAGGGATGTTGCCGAGCTACTTGGGCCCCCCAGAAAGCATCCGCGCGTAGGGCGTTGCCGTGGGCGTGTGTACGTTACAACAATACAATCTCATTCGAAGGCTTCGGATGTAAACGTGTTCCGTGTGTGCTTATCGCCTGTAGCATGGCGAATGCGTCAAGCTTACTGTCGGCAATAGCGGCTGCATGGCAAGTTGAGGTCAAGTACCGTCATGGTGGCCTTCCGTGATCAGACGAGCGTCCATGAGTCGCTTCTTAGGCGCCAAGATCCGTTCCCCGCATTCCACAAAAGGCAAAAGGTGGCGGATCAAGTTCTCGCGACCGCCAGTGAGTCGCTCTTGACCTCGAACCACCATCTCGACGTTGTGTCAGTACCCTTGAACGCATCATCTGCTTCCCTACACTATGGCACCTTCTGCTACTCATTCACAGAACCTGACGTACTCGTCATCGACGCTTGAACCCGCGAAGAAGGTCGCGAAGGCGGCGACCGGCAATGGGCGCGCGCCTGTCCACATCTCGTCCGCGGAAGTTATTCAGTTGGAGCATGAATATGGGGCACATAAGTGAGTATCTCTCGCAATGCACGCGCTTTTACACGTTTGGGGTCGCCTGCGTGCCGGACCGAGCACGACGCTCGCTCTCAATGCCGAGCCAACCGTCCCGAGGAGACCAAAGGCAGAGAAAAGCATTCATCACTTTCTATTGGATATGGGACATCATTCGTGATGTCCTCTATCCCTCTTTCACCTACTCATCTACCCGGTTCCAATCCACAGCTGTTGTACGAAGTCCTTCATGTGACGGTGTTGTGGTACGACTATGTGCGCAAGAGGCGTGGAGGGGACAGAGGAACGAAACCAGTCCGCTTTTACCTTCATGTGTACACGGCGTGAAGTAGAGACTGACGTCATCTGCGGCCAGCTATCATCCGCTTCCTGTTGTCTTCGAACGAGCGCACGGCGCGACGTGAGTAAATTTTGCCATTCATCCTCGACCATGTTTTGATTGGCTTGATTTGCAGGGTGTGGGACCCGGAAGGGAAGGAGTACATTGACATGCTTTCCGCCTATTCGTGAGTAATTACTCCAGAGATGGCGCCTTCGTTCGGCCGGTACTTACCCCGCCCCCGTAGCGCTGTGAACCAGGTGCGTAGGCCTTCCAAAGAATCCAGTCGATACGTCTGGCTCGGTCGTGTCTGTCTCGCGCGTAATTGTGTTCCGGCGCCAACGACAGTGTTTCGTACTTGAAGCGTTAGGCTTCTATACTGTCTCGTGGCCCCGGAAACGCCGCAGAGGACGGCGGCGCCAGCGATCGGCAACGACACTAGGATACCTGGACCTATCACCCTATACTTTCTTGTACCCTCATATTCACAACTGACACCAACGGGATGTAGGGTCATTGCCACCCCCGAATTGTTGGAGCACTTGTGGAGCAAGCGCAGAAGCTCACTTTGTCTTCCCGCGCGTTCTACAATTCAGTATTTGGTCGGTTCGCGCATAAGATCACGGACATGTTTGGATACGATATGGTGTTGCCGATGAACACCGGTGCCGAAGCGGTTGAAACGGCACTGAAGCTCGCTCGCAAGTGGGCGTACCAGAAGAAGGGTGTGGCTGACGGCCAGGCGATCATCTTTAGCGCTGCAGGCAACTTCCACGGCCGTACACTGGGCGTTATCAGGTGCGTAGTTGTCAACGTGTTGCTTCGCGGCAGTGCGTTATCAAGCTTTTGCGTTTAACTCACAATATTTCTATCTGCGCTTCCGCGTGTGTTCTGCATGTGTGCGCGGGGTTCACTGGTTGTGCCTCATGTGTAGCATGAGCACGGATCCGGAGAGCCGCGGAGGGTTTGGACCTTATCTGCGTGCCGTGGGTCCGGAATATGAGGACAACGGTGCGACGAAGACAATCCGCTACGGGGAGATCTCGGACCTTGAGCGCGCATTGGAGCTGCACGGCAAGAACGCGGCGGCTTTCTTGGTTGAGCCCATTCAAGGCGAAGCCGGGTGCGCATCGGCAAAGGGCAATGTTGCTCCCATATACGTGACTGACCGCTGCTGTTGACACTAGAATCGTCGTTCCTCCGGAGGGGTACTTGGCCCGGGTACAGGAGTTGTGCAAGAAGCACAACGTGTTGTTCATCTGCGACGAGATCCAGACTGTGAGTCTCGAATGCGTCTCTTCCTAGCAGAGACGGGCTGGAACGCTCATCCATACAGGGCTTGTGCCGGACGGGAAAGATGCTTTGCTGCGAGCACGATAATGTCCGCCCCGACGTCGTTCTCCTGGGGAAGGCTCTCTCTGGCGGAGGTCAGTGTACTTTATTTCGTCCGAGGTGCCAGATGCTGAAGTCATGATTCAGTCTACCCTGTCTCTGCGGTGCTCGCGGATCGGGACATTATGCTTTGCATCCAACCCGGGGAGCATGGAAGCACGTATGGCGGGTACGTCTCGAAAAGGCTTACAACACATTTGTCTGCTCAGATTTTTTCTGACAGGAACCCCTTGGGGTGCGCAGTGGCTATGACTGCCCTTGACGTCCTCGTTGAAGAGAACCTCTCCCAGCGCGCTAAGGTTCTTGGCGAGAAGTTCCGTACGGCAATCCGCGCGATTAACTCTCCTTTGGTCAAGACCGTTCGTGGCCGTGGCTTACTGAATGCAATTGTGATCGACGAGGAGAGCAGCCAGAAGGGCCGTACGGCGTGGCAGTTATGCCTTCTTCTAAAGAGTCGCGGGGTGCTCGCGAAACCGACGCACGTCAACATGTACGTACTCTTGTCTGCAAGTCTCATC
Source organism: Dichomitus squalens LYAD-421 SS1 (assembly GCF_000275845.1). NCBI lineage: Eukaryota > Fungi > Basidiomycota > Agaricomycetes > Polyporales > Polyporaceae > Dichomitus > Dichomitus squalens. The sequence continues at coordinate 239,446 of NW_006766904.1, read as the reverse complement.
ATGGGCCTAGAGCACTGGGATGAGCGGCACCTTCTCACCCCTTTTGGCCGCAGCATCCGCTTTGCCCCTCCGCTCGTCATTACCGAATCGGACCTGATGAAGGCCGTCAACATCATTGAGTCGTCCCTGGAGGACCTGGACAAGGTGCGTGTGGGGGAGCATCTCCTATGTAGTGCACCAATGTGGCAATAGCCGTGCTTAACTAACGCGTATGTTCCTTCTTTCATGGTTTCCGATCGCTCCAGCTTGATGACATCCCTGGCGAGGTCGAGAGCGAGAAGGGTCACAAGGATACGATCACCAACTGAAGCTAGCACGCGTCCACAGCCAGGCTTGCATGAACGGACATCTATGCAGCTATCTATCACCATGCTGACCATCTTATATCGCACATAGCAGTCGTATGTAGCAATTCTATGTAGCAATAATGTCGGCTGATTTCATGACCGCCCTGTACGCACCACGTTTTGTGATACCTCAGCGAAGCCTCGATTGACCTCGCTGGATCCTGTCGCCGTTTGTCGTGTGCCCCATACAGTGTGGATCGCCGTCGTGGAGCTCTGGCAAGCGGAGGAATGCGTTCAGCACGCTCAGCAACCACAACATGACATGAAAGCAAGGCATGACAGGACGGGCGAATCCGCCGTCTACCAACGAAGGCAACAGATTGCTACACCTCGATCACCGGCCCGCGATGAATGCAGGTGCCGCACAGTCCCCCGATCATGTTCCGTCTCCACGGCAGACCCCTGGTAGTGTAACTGCGGTCAATGAAATCCACGCGAAGGGCTAGAATCGATCTAGAAGAGAGGGCCGGAAAGGGAGCGAAAGGTAATGTGCAAGAAGAGGACTAAGTACCGGCCTGAACACTCCGACGTTGGCTGTAGGTTAGTGAGTGTGACTAGACCCCAATGGTACATTAAGTGGATCAAGCACTTGAATGTCGTTGGCGGAGGAGTTCCTGATGTAATCGACCTCGACTGCCATTGGCGACAGATCTGGATTCTGCACCTGCAGCCTAGCCTGCAGAGATCTATGGTGCAGTTCACTTAGAGACCACCACTTTTGTACGCAGTTAAGCGCCGCTTCGTAACTTCATCAGATTGTCACGAAACACTTCCGTTATTTGCCATTTGCAAGGATTTGAATAGGGGAACTAATCCCCAAAAGCGATTCTCAATTGGGTCAAAACTGGCGAAGGTGACCTCACCAGTAAGGCCGCAGCACGTGATATGGGCGTTTATATACTAAAGAGGTAATCATCTTATTACATAATGTAAAGAGACGCCCGTTGCCTGTATCGGCCACTCCCTTGTTGGATCAGCTCGACTGCAGAACCTCTGGCATGTTGACCAATGAGATGCCAAAGTATACTAGTTTTAGTGCTTTCAGGATTAGCACTTTACCACTGCTGAACATAATTGATAAGTCTGAGGTCGCAGTGATGCACAACAGGCTGTATTGGTGTGGTGAGGGGGTCAAAGCCGTTGAACCTAACCTAAGGCCAAGTCACGTGACGCCTAAGCGCGCGCCTAACTGCGTACAACATTGGTGGTGACTAAGTGAACTGCACCATAGTATCCGGGGCTGGGGATGGCCGCTCATCTACATAACCTTCACTCCACAATCACGACGCTCCGGTGTTGCGTTCGTTATCATCTAGCCGCGACAGCGATTCAGGGTCGACGTGACAGATTCGACTTGGCTCCTTGTGTGTCGCCCGCACTATTGCCACCCAACCGCGGGGCAGGAGTAACCACAGTCTGGGAGCGCTAGAGTGGTAGAGTGGATCTATCTGTTTCGAGATGACGACCCTTCATGTAAGGGACGCCCCCGGTGGCGATAGATGCCATAATGTTCCCGCATTGTTGAGGTCCGGCTTCCGAGAAGTTGAGAAGTTCCCGGCCTTATATGTCATAGCAGCTTCTGAGGCGAAGGGGCTGGAGAGGTTATCTGAGTCGCCGTCAGGGCTAGGATTTGACGTGCTGCTCGGTTTGACAGATGCACGGACTGAGAGTATTCACGGAAAGCATCTGGGCTGATTTCTTGGCGCTCTCGGTACACACTAGGCAGCCTTCTGTGTGATCTCTCTGTCGGGACGTCGCTGAACAGTGCGGCTGATGAGCGAATAAGAACGCGACGGGTCGAAGACGCCGTGATTCTGAACAGTGCGGTGGTCATTGAGCTGCGATTCTGCCGATTTGAGGCTCGCGGAACACTCCTTGACGGGACAATGGAACTTGGGAACACCGAGGGCACATTGAGCTAGATTGTACGTGCAATACAGATGTTTGTCGGAAACGTGTCGGGACAGATCTTAGCGCGCAGCACTTTCGGGCCGCTACCTGTCGTAGCCACGTGGCATGTAGTTTTGGAAGGAACGAGGCAACGGACACTGCTCGCAATGCACCGTGACACGCTTGTGAGTCGCCGTCTCTGCCCTTTCGAGCTGCGCAAGCGTGAAGCTACTCAGACCAATGTGGATAGAGGCGTCTACGTGCCTGTTTGACTTTCAGCGCGTTAGCGGTGGATTTACTGATACTTTCTGATCCAAGGAACTGCGACTTAGATCCGAAACGCTGAGACGACAGCGGCGCCCACTCGTACTAGAAGTCTGAGACAAGACGACGGATCAAAGTAGATAGGAAGATGTCTTGACGCCTTCTCATAATCAAAGGGCCAGAGTGTCCTGGACTCTAACTGTCAACGAATCCGCGAAACGATTTTGGGGTGCGACCTGCTGGTAAGCACCACGCTCCATGGTTCACGGTGCGCGGAGCACCAGATCCAGACAAGGGGCCATTCTCATTTACAGAGTAGTAGGAACGACACGCCCTCTCTTGTCGGAAATGAACCCGGTGTCAGTGGGATGTTGATACACCCGCTTTGGCTTAGCGCAGTACTAGATGTTCGAGCCAAGATGCAGGATGCTAGGTCGCCTCCCAATATGAATTTGGTCTTGCAGCAATGGTTGGACCTATTCCCTTTTCTTGCCGGTCTACTGGCTAACCGCCCGTGATCGACTCTGGAACTTCCGATCCGTCAAATTCGTCGAAGTCGCCGAGTCAGGTCAGTGACGCCTTTACTGAGATACCAGCTATATAATGGGAGGGACAGCTACCCCCTACTAGTCACCCCTCAGTTCCCCTCCATCGTTCTGTTCAGCCGTATTCTAGCCAGGAGTGCCACTATTGGTCATGAGCTCGACTCAGGTATGCCAGTCGCCCGCTCGTTTGACGTCTCATAGCTGACCGCTACGAGCTTCAGGTGCAGGCCACTAGCGGGAGTAACTCTGACGGAGAACGCGAAGGGGCAAAGCCGAAGGTCCCTCGCAGGACGCCCATGGCCTGTCAATTCTGCAGAGGTGCGTGTGCCCACAGCCATCCCTCCCGGATCGCCTATCGAGATCTGATATACTCTTCGTTGATCTGTGGATAGGACGAAAGCTCAAGTGCGATGGTCGCCCTACCTGCGCGAATTGCCAACGTCGGAGCATCCCCTGCATCTATGTGCCTGTGTACGTACATTCATGCAACACCTCCTGTTATGTATTGATCTCATGTCCCTCTCGATAGCGCGGCTCAGAAATAGTGGGCAGCCATCGACTTCGTTCATTGGTCCATTGTTGTACGGCAAGCCGTCTTATGCCTCGGTTTCTGGGATGCCGTCGTCAACTCTATCCTCTCGGTTTGATGCTACATTAATAGTCCCCATATTGGATACCTAGTATAGCGCTTCGTCTCTGACATAATTTATCTCAGCATAGTCGCGCCTTTGGTCACACGATGCAAGCCATGACGCAACTTAAGATGGTTCGATGTCGCATCTCCCGAACCCTGGGCCTCTCGCGATCAGCACGGGGAGGCGCGAAGGAGGGAACAGCGCCGAGTGAGCCCTTCTATCGATCCCACACATTCAGTCCCGTGAGTTCATGAGATGTACGAGAATGCGGAGCCCACATTCTGGTATCTGGCGCTTCCTTATCGGATATATAGGCCATGCCAGCAGATGGCAGGTAAAGCGACTAGATCTCTGAAATCCAGCTACTCGGTACATCATACGTGTCGGCGAAGGTGGGTGGTTCTGAGCTTGCCTTACGAACGCAGGAAAGCAGCCCTTGATATGTCTGTACGTTCCGTCAAGGAGAAGCGATGGGCTAGAGAGACGCAAGCTCAAAGCGACGATGGTCCAGCTGAGACATCGGACGGGATCGTCAATGGCTACATTGAGGTTGCAACGCGAGCCGCGAGCTCGTCAAAGTTGTATGAAAGGGTCCTTATCCTCAATAGACATGCAGCACTCCATTTCCAGCCCTAAAGATGTGCGGTGGACAAACTCAGAGAACCTTCCGCAGTAATTTTGCAGTCAAGGAGTCATATAAGCGGCCGCTATTCACGGTTATGGACAAACCCCATGAATGACGCAAATTCTCGATCTGCCGCACTTTTCGAGTCATGCGTGCACCCTGGACGCCGAAATGAGGGCTCTTCCATGGTACTATAAGGAGTTCTTACGTTTGTACACGACCAGGCATGGTGCAGAGGCCTCTTCGTGCGGCGAAGAAGACGAGCTGCGACGTACTAGTGAGCTGACGCTACCCCTTCACAGAGCCTTCGACATCAGGCGCGCGTGCAGCTCATGTCGTACGGTCCTTCCAGTCCTAGGGTCATCCTCGCTAGTCTACCGGAAAGTGGGCTGTGGAATGTTTCCCCCGATATGTCCTGAGATCCTGTCTGCCGTAAAGAGTCGGCAGAGTGACTGAAGGATTGTATGGCGTAGCCCCTATCGCGAGCCACGAGGCAATTGGAGCAGTCAGCAGGATATCGGAGGACGATCCGTGAGCAGGGAGTGGCTCATCCCCGCGTAGCCGAAACGTCAGCATCCTCCATTAGCGAAGTCCAAGCCCGCGGCAGACCCTGACATAGATCGCAGTCATAGGCCTCGACGGTGGATGATTCACGCCTACTACCTGACCTCCGCCACCCAAACAAGGCTAGCTTCGCACGCCATTCAAGTCAGACTTGCTCCCTTGAGGAATTGCACCTTGCCTGCGGATTCTCGGTGGGATCGAGGGCTCGCCGACAATCGCGCCTGCGTCGAAGGACACATCGGAGGACGACCAAAACGTTGCAGGAGGGGTTCGAAACTCAGACCAGCGGTCGTCTTCGCTATAGACGCGGTTAGAGAGTTGGGGTGCCACGCCGCTTCGTCCACGAGCCTCGGCGGCTCAGCCGGCTCGACGCTAATCTTGAGACACACGAGGCTATCAGATCATCGTGTCGTTTACCGAGCAGGCCTCCCGCACCGAAGCGGTTGCTCGCGTCCCACTAAATGTTCGCGGTAAGCCGAGGGGCGCGACGGGCATCTGTTTCTAGAACCGCTAGACCACCACTAGAGTTCGCCTCGCACGCAAGACAGTCTTGGCCCCTTCGGGCTCCACCCTGAAGGCGCGGGGGATACAGTGCGTTCCAAAGCGGGGGCATGCCTGCAAACTCAATCTCTCGTTATCAGTCACCTGTACCGAGTGCATGCGGAAGACGCACCTTACAGCAGAGCGCCAGGCCTCTCGCTCAGCAGCGCAACTCTTAGGAAGAACTTTCGTTGCGCTGCGTCGATGCACTATAATGTGATATGGGAACGCACCAGCGACGAGGTCGCGGGACCTGTATACTGCATTCAGTAACACCGTGAAGATGCACCTGCGGGGTGAGCGTTCTCGGCATGCGCCCACAGTGCCTTGTCTATGGGCGGCCCAATCACGGTGGGGAGTAACCATAACTGCGGCACCCTTTGATGCGTAGAGCCGCGGTACAGCCCATTCGTGGTAAGTCGACAACGAAGGTCGTACAGAGGACATGGGGTTCTAGGCAATATCAGCATGATACATTGGGTTGGGCCCAAACGGTACAAAAGAGCGTGTATCTGGTCGTGTGCGTGAGTACGGCGTGTTACAGTACAAACAGGAGAAAGACTCGTACATTGAGAAACGAGCAGTCGTGAGTAGGATGCGGGGAAGTCCAATCAATACGAGTCCTGGTGCCGTTGTGTGTCTATGTCGACATGACCCGAGTCCGAAGCAAGCAAGTGAGTGTGACAGATGGTGAACTGTATGCGAAAACGACAAAGCCAATACAATACAATGCGTGCGACGAGATGAGATGGGAACAGAGCGAATGCGTGACGGATCTAGCCCAATGCGTACTCATCCTCGCAACACGGCTCCAGCTCGATACGAGGCTCACCTTATCCTTCCTCCGGGTCGTCCGTGTGCGCGCTCGCACTTCTCGCAGTGTGGAACGAGGCCGACGTGCTCCTGCTCCCAAAGAAGACCGGCCCGCATGCGCTCGTCGCGGAGCTCGGCGTCTGGACCAACTCGCCCATCTCCCCTGCCATCCCAAGCACCGTGGGCCCGTCGACGGAGACCGACAGAGACACGGCAGCATCCAGAGAGTTTGCGCGGCTCGCGCTCCGGCTCGTCGGCGCGTCCGCAGTGCTGAGCGTGTTCGAGCGCGTCGAGTTGCGCGTCGAGAAGCCCCCCTTGCTGGCCAGGCTCATCACTTCGTGTGAACCCAGCGACTCAATAGTGGGCATCCGGTGGATGGTCCGGCCCACCACGACGTGCGCGTCGCTTCGGTCTCGGTCTCGGCCTTCGTTATACGATCCCGGGAAGCTGTAGCGATCGCTGTCTGGGTGCGCCGTGGCGTCGTTCGTGGCGCGCGTGACCTCCTCGACGAGCGAGCGGAACTGCGTCGCGAAGTCGTTCAGGTCCGAGTCCGGAACGGGGTCCCAAGAGCTCCCGTCGCCCCTGGGCGGTGGGCTACCAAGAGGCACGGCAACGTATCCACCCACCCGTCGTTGGACGGGCCGCCCGTACCGGTCCTCCCCATCCTCGTCCGTATCAGCCCCTTCCGAGGAGGAAGGCGAGGCAGTGCGCATCGCCGCGTCCGGTTGTGCCGCTGTGTTCCTGAGGCCCTTCGCGGAGGGTCTGCGGATGACCTTCGACGCCCCAGAAGACGCGAGATCGCCCGCCATGATCCGGGAGCTCGCAGTGCGAAGTGTACGCGGCCCAGCATCGTCCGCGTTTCCGGAAGAGTTCCGTGGGAGGGATGTGTGGCTACCGGCAGCCAATGGAGACGAGACGGGAACTGTAGAGACGGACGTGGTGGACAGTGGCCTGAAGCTGCGCGACGATGCCGTCGTCGCCGTTGAATGCGACGGGAACGAGGCGGCAGAGTGGCGGAAGATCGACGACGTATGGCGACGACGCGAGGGCCGTCGTGTGACCATGTACTGGTAGGACACAGCGTGGTACGTGGCCTGAAAACGGACGGGTCAGCTTTGGTGCTTCAGCTATCTGGATGGAGGCATACCAGGACACCAGCGGTGAGGATCAGCCGTACGAGGGAGCCTGTGAGCCAGAAACCCCATGCAGGTGAGTCTTGGCACTGACCACCATACCCTGACCAGACGAGGTCGATCTCCCAGTGACACCTGCCACGGATGCTATTGTCTATGTCGGAAGAATGTCTCCATATGATAGTGAGGACAACGTTGACAATCGCGGGAGCGAATAGAGATATCGAGGAACAATAATGTAGGAAACATCTCAGAAGAATGAGCCTGGATCGTGGTCTGTAATACCAGCCCAAACATGCTGCCGAGACGGTGATGATGACAGAGAGGAGATTGCAAGCGAGACACAGCGCGGTACAGGAGCCGAGCACGAGGGCTATAATTTGTCGCTCCCGGTTTGGCCGCAGGACCGCGCTGATGTAGTAGCGCGTCGTATTGTATGTGGCCCAACCGCCTGCAATTCAACCATGCGTCAGTGGGCTGTAGGTACGGTGTACGGCAGAAGGCGAAGGTGGTGAATCGTCCTGAGAACTGAGACAAGGTTCCGAGTCTCCGAGGTCCCAAAGGTCGAGATTGCCTTCTTGGCCACCGCGACTTCACACGTAGTGCCTCGAAAAGGAGAGACTGGACTACCGGAACCTTGTGGGTCCAGTATGGATCGTGAGTCGTGCCGTGTTAGCATTTGCACTGCTCATGCGTATCCCTGATAGACGCTCATTATATTGATCACCACTGGGCTGTGGGCTCGCAACGACTGCATGGTTCACCGCGTACGCTCTGATGGAGAACGCATGAAGGACGCGAAGCGGTGGGGGAACAGCATGGTCGGCGAATTCTCGCAGCTAGCCAACCTCTGTCAGACGGAGTATCTGCGGAGATAGAATGCAGAGCATACGGCATGGTGCACGTCGCCACAGGTGGCATTGTCCCCGCAGACGTTGTTTAGATCTTGGAGAAGACAGGGCGAATCCGTTTGCGATGCGCAGAGTTGCCTTCGCAGAACGAGAGAGCAAGGGAAGGAAGGGATTTCCGGAACGGACCGCCAATCGTGCTAACACGGCAGGGATCCGGGTGTTCTCGAATGGGGAATATTTGATGCAAAGGGGAAGCGCAACCGCCTGCCATTTGCAATGACTTTTGTCCGGCGAGGTTTCCACAAAGTGTTTGTCTTGTACGTCCCCTCTTCGTCGACCATTCGCCAATTGAACACGTCCGATTTCCTGCCGTGTGAGCACCCTCGGACAGTCGATAGGCGAAGATATCACGTTCCTCAGACAGTGCACGGCGGGGATTGGGGCGTTTTCGATTGGGAAGAATTGGATGCAAAGGGGACGCAGAAGGCAACCGCCTGCCTTTCTCAAAAGCTTTTATCCGGCGAGGCGACGTTTCCACAAACAGTTTGTCTTGTGTGTCCCTTCTTCATCGACTTTCAGCGATCGAACACACCCGATTTCCTGCCGTGATGGGTCGTCCCGAGTACGCAAACTGGCGGCAAGCAGCGATCGAGGATACACAACACGAACGGCGAGCCGCGGGTGGCACTGGTTTTGTACTGTGCCCTCATGCTGAGGACCTACTGGCTAGCGCCAGTAGGTCCTTGGGACATCCTCTGGCGTCTAAAAGACATGCGCCAGAATATCGTCCGACAAGACACTTGGAGGACGATCCGGCGTACTTGCCCAGCGCTGGCGAGACAGGACAGACCCAGCGGGTTCAAGCGCTTCACGCGTCCCGCGGGGACAAGACGCACACCGCGGAAACTGACCCTCCCGCGATAGCAGAAACCGATTCCAAAAGAGAAAGAGAACGGGGATATCTTGCAGGCAGGAACGAGAAAGATAAGAGCGAACGTGCTCGGACGGCACTCACCGATGACGACCCAGAGCACCCTCTGCGCGAGCCGCAGCCTCTTCAGCCTCCTCCTCACCAGCTTCTCGTGCGCGACCCTTCTCTCCCGGAGCGAGAAGGGGTCCCCGCGCAGGCTGAGCGCTCTCGCCCGCGCGTGGTGGCCCACGCTGTCCGGATACGTCGGCTGGCGCGCGAGCAGGTCCAGATACGCGGTCGACTCGGCATCGGCGCTCTCCGAGGGGCGCATGAGGGACTCGGTCGGGTGCGAGTGCTCGGAGGCGGACGCGTGGAGCGTGATGGACGAGACCGACGACAGCTGGCGGTCGTGCGGCAGGCGGCGGTTGGGCGAGCGGTGGTGGTGGTGGTGGTGGGTGCCCGCGATCGCGGGCAGGGGCGAGGGTGGCTCTGCGGCGAAGATGGCATTGTGGAGGAAGACGGCGGCGGCCATTCGCGCGGCCGACGTGGTCTGTGGGGGCCGTCCGAGGGCGCGTCGGACGCGGGGAGTCGAGGGCCCAGGGCAGGCGACGGGCCAGGGACGCGGCTGGCGAGGGGTGTGTCGGCGAGCGGGCAAAGCTGAAGTATAGGGAGCGGCGGTGCGAGGGTCGCAGGAAAGCGGTCGGTGCGTCGGTCAAGTTGGACGTCCCGTGCGTCCCAAACGCTTTGGTGCCCTAACGCCGCAGTGGAGTCTCTGCGGGAGGTGCGAGGCCTGCGAAGGCGAAGGAGAATACGTGAGCTGGTGGATACCCGATAGCTTCGTGCTCGCGCGTGGCGACGGTCACAGGCCTTGGGCGAGTCGATGGGAGAAGACAGAGAGCTCCGGCTCCAGACGAGAACGCACCTAATTGAATATTGCGCGGCCCCTGCAGCACACAGCCCGCTCGGTCCTAAGCTTAGGCTTGTCTTGTTGTGGCCTGTCGCAGCCTCCGGGCCACCGAGCGGGTTGATCGCGCTGAGTGGACAGACAACGGGGCAGGACAGCGCGGGGGGCACGGTGCCGGCCACAGCTACGAACTTGACCGCTTTGGGCGTGATGGCGGCGTGGCCGAGGCACCCAGGCCCGCTGATTTGGAATCCACTCGCTGCGGCATGCGCATGAGGCTGGCCCGCGTGCCATGCGTCGCCCGAGACACGGTTGCTGTCCCAGGCTGCTCTGTCTGACGCAACGTCGCGCTCACCGTTGCGCGGGCGGGAAAGGCAGCAGGCGTACCATACGGTGTGACGCCATGAGGGACGCGTACTCACGAGTCGTACCTAGCTCCTCTAAAACATCCTATCGAGAACCTTATAGTCTAAGTCCCAGCAGCCGACCGACGATGTCTCCCACGTACAGAAGATCTTGATATTTTCGCACTCTCGAGGATATCGGTGGCCGTGGTTGCGGCCACGGACTCAGATGACGTACCACATCATGATACGCAGCGGTGTGTACTTACGCTGCGACGTCGACATCAACTTGGGCTACGATATATTACATACAGAGTAATTGATCATTCCCGAGAATCCAGCAACAGCGTAATAGGCATGTGCACATGGTGGTATGTATAGCTAGATAGATGTAAACACAGCGTTACGAGAGCACGCCCCAGAGACCGAGACCCGCGAAGAACCCTCCGAGGCCCACGAGCAGTCCGACATACGCGGTCGTGTGCACACCAATCCGGGGCAGTATGGGCGGAGAGTGCAGGAGCGACAGGAACAGATGGACGACGACCACGAGAGGGAAGGCGATTGCCAAGGCGTGGTTCGAGTAGATCGGCGCCGTATCGGCTCCTGGCGGGAAGGAGAGCGGGGAGAGAAGGTACGCCCATGCCAGAATGAGCGTGAACCCGAGCGAGAATAGAAACGAGTCGATACGTTGCAGACAAGGCACAAATACAGGGATATACTGCGGAGGAATGGCTGTGAGCATCGACTGCAGTAGCGGGATTGCACTCGCAAGCAAGACAAAGCCAATAAGCTAACCACCGCAATGACAGCCCGTCGCCACCAACGTCAACACCCTGATTGGCTGATGTATGCAGCCGCAGTCCTCGGGCTGACTCACGAAGGACTGGGTAGGCACCGACGCCGGACCCACACCAGATGTCCGAGCGCAAAGCCAAAACACGATGCGTACGCAAACCCGAACGATGACACGAAGACACTCACAATCACAGGGATGCCGTACACCTCCTCGAGCTCCTCGCGCTCCTGCAGGTGAATCAGCTGCTCCACATCCTGGTCGACCGCGAGCCGGATCGCCTCCTCCAAGCTCATCGGCGTCGGGCCCGCTCTCCTCGGGCTCCTCCCGTCGCCGCCGTTCGCCCCGTCCGCGTTTCCCTTCCCGTTCCCGTTCCCGTGCCCGTCCGCGTCGCCCGGGGGCGAACGCCCGTGAGCGCTCCGCGGGCTGAGCGGCATGTACTCCCTGCTCGCGTTATTTGAGAGCGCCACGCCGCCCTCGCCCCCCCAGCCGCGGGCGCGCGCGAGGATCGCCTGGACGCGCTCGACGGGGACCATGACGTTTCGGTACAGCGCGAGCTGGGCGTACCCCTGCGCGACGCTCGCCGCGGCCTCCGCCGCGGCCCACCCGAGCGCGGTCCACCAGACGGTGCGGAACGCGCCGTCGCGCCACGTCGGGCGCGGGTACGCCATGTCGTGTCGGACGCGGAGCGTTGCGAACGCAGCGAGGCGGAGGAAGTTCGAGAGGAGGACGTGGAGGAGGTTGAAGAGGAGGGTGTCGAGGGGGCGCGGGCAGGGGGCAGAGAGCGTCCAGAGGGGCGTGCGGAGGAGGTGCGACAGGGACCAGAGTGCGGCGGCGAGGGTGAACTCGGGGAGGGGGGAAGGGAAGGAGCGGGGGAATGAGGGAGGGGATGGCCAGCGGACGGGCCAGAGCCATGTCGGGGCGAGTGCGAGAGCGAGGAAGACGAGCAAGGAGGTGAGCGGGACAAAGGCGTAGAGCGCAATTGTCCTTTTGTAGGAACCTGGATGTCCTAGGTCAGCGACAGGGTCTGGATGTATTCAAAGGGCCACTTTAATGGACAGCGCCTCGCAACAGCGATGAAACCTGCGTGTCTCCAAAGAGCTGGCCCGCTCGTGCGAGCATATCAGGCAACACTCGCGCGACATGCACTCCGAATCATAGGTACGAATAACGCACCCTGCGTACGGTGAAGACGGAGGATACGCGGCGCACAAACACAAGAACTAGTACAACATCGGACTCACCACTATAATACCCCTGCTGCGCCAAGTCCCAGTCGTCGGCCTCTGCGTCGTCCTCACCAGCATCCCCGTCCAGAGCAGCTTCCTCCGGGACCCTGTCCAGCCACGAATTACTTCTGTACCTCTCTGGGCTCTGGCGCAGCCTCGACGGCCCGCCTTCGTCCAGAACCGCCCCGTAGCTTTGCCCGCCCCCCTTACCGTTACTGTCACCGTGCGGGCTGAACCCCGCTGACTGCCTCGGCGTGACGTGCGTGTCGACGCCCAAAAGCGGTTTCCATACCATCTCCTCCGCAGCCACGACGGGCTCGGGCTCAGGACCAGCGGTCTGAGGTAAAGTCTCGGATGGCCGTCCGGCGAGGATTTGGGAGACGGTTTGCGGGCGAGGGAGGGGCTGCGGGGCGGTCGCGACGGTTGGCGTCCGGTCCTGGTCTTCCCAGCCGTCGTCCTCCGGGTTTTGGTGTACTCGGCCGTACTGATGGTGGAGGCGGTCCCGCAGAAGAGGGGCGGCCGCTGCTGCTGCTGCTGCGACTACCTTGCCTAGTCCCATCGTATTTAGAGCACAGGCGGGCCGGAGAAGGGTATTCGCTAGAGTAATAGGATGCGCAGCGGACAGGGAGTGACTGACTGCAGGCGAGGGTCGCAGGGCCCTAGAGGGTGGTCATGAGTTCGTAGTCGTGGTCGGAAGGACAGCAGGGTGGGAGGAAGGCAGTGAGCGTTGCGGTCGAAGAAGCAAAGGCGTTCGACGACGCGACTCTGACGAGAGGCGGAAACAGCGCTCACCGCAAGCATCAGGTGCCCGCGACTTGCGCCGAGCGCGTGACGCATTCACACTACCAGATATACGTATTGCGCGAATGAACTACACATGGACGCTCATTGACCGAAGTATGATGCAAACTGCATCGTGGACGGTGTTCACGAGACGTTTGGTGGAATACAGCGCCTTGCATAAGTCCGTGAACGCGCGGGATTTTTTCTCTCCGGCGTCTAACCTACCCGACCTGCCTAAACAGGCCACATCATGGTCACAGGCCCAGACACGACGGGCAGCGCTCGGGATCCCTTCGCGTGAAACGGAGGTTTGTTTTCGGGAAAGTCATAACTTGTCCCTTTGCCGACGTGTGCCAAAGGATGCTGAAGGGTCGGCAATGGGAAAGTTGTACTTGCTCAGAGGTTCTAAAGCCCTTTGACAAAGAACGATTCCAGGCGGTGCCCATAGTGAGAGCTCCCCTGCGGCTGAGCCCGCTCGCTGGGCCACTGGCATTTCCAAGAGTGAGTATGCCATGGGCCCAGTAAACTTGCGCATAAGTACTTGTAGTCATACAGTGTGCACAGTGCACAGAGATAGTTTGCATGAGGGCAACAGTCACTGCACGAGATTATATCAAACGGGCCCTTGCCAATGAATACATGACTTGCGATGCTGTGGGTGGCCAGCCTCAAGTCACTCCTAAATGCTTGAGAGTTGGACATGCATATGGTTGATGAAACATGTCGAGAACACGTTGAAGCTACTGCACTGACTCAGGCATGATCATGTATATGCCACTGCACCTTTACTATGGTACCTCCTGTTTAG